>NC_086448.1:27358849-27488153 GCF_028390025.1 Pseudophryne corroboree | reverse complement strand
TGCTCTGCTCACTGCTCCAATGTCGGGATGGAATGCTGCTCTTCACTGCCCCGATGGTGAGAGGGGAACTTGAATTTTTATAGTGAGGTTGGAGCCAGTGTTTTTTTTTAACATTTATTTGATTGTTGGGGGAAGGGGGTGCAATGTGGGGGACAGTGTGCGGCATTACAATGGGGGGGGGGGGCAGTGTGTCACATTACAATGGGGAGGACAGTGTGTGGCATAACAAGGGGTGGGGCTGTATATGGCATTACATGGATGGGGGGCAGTGTGTGGCATTACAAAGAGGGGGGCAGTGTGTGTTGCATTACAATGGGGGGGCAGTGTGTGGCATTACAAGGAGGGGGCCAGTGTGTGGCATTACAACGGGGAGGAACAGTGTGCAGCATTACAATGGGGAGGAACAGTGTGCAGCATTACAATGGGGAGGAACAGTGTGCAGCATTACAATGGGGAGGAACAGTGTGCAGCATTACAATGGGCAGGAACAGTGTGCAGCATTACAATGGGGAGGAACAGTGTGCAGCATTACAATAGGGAGGAACAGTGTGCAGCATTACAATGGGGAGGAAAAGTGTGCAGCATTACAATGGGGAGGAACAGTGTGCAGCATTACAATGGGGAGGAACAGTGTGCAGCATTACAATGGGGAGGAACAGTGTGCTGCATTACAATGGGGAGGAACAGTGTGCAGCATTACAATGGGGAGGAACAGTGTGCAGCATTACAAGTGGGAGGAACAGTGTGCAGCATAACAATGGGGAGGAACAGTGTGCGGCATTACAATGGGGAGGAACAGTGTGCAGCATTACAATGGGGAGGAACAGTGTGCAGCATTACAATGGGGAAGAACAGTGTGCAGCATTACAATGGGGAAGAACAGTGTGCGGCATTACAATGGGGAGGAACAGTGTGCAGCATTACAATGGGGAGGAACAGTGTGCAGCATTACAATGGGGGAGGAACAGTGTGCAGCATTACTATTACTGCGTTTTATGTCTGTGGGGGCAAATGTATTTCTGTCAATATTTGTTATTCTATATTTATATTATATTTGATTTAAAACTGACGGTGTGCCTTGGCATTTTTTAAATGTTGTTTAATGTGCCGCAAGTTTAGAAAGGTTGAAAATCACTGCCTTAAGGAGTCACCAGAAAGAAATAAAACACTTTACATGGGATGTTATCTTAAGGGCCCCATACACTAGAACGATAATGCCCGATTTCATCCGATTTTGACCTTTCGGGCCGATAAATCGGATGAAAAGTGGCAAATCAAATCTGTTTTACATTCGATCCGATCCGATGCGCGGTCCCGTGAGCATCGGATCGGAGCCTCTAGGTCATCAGTGCTGCACTCGTGATATGTCGGATCCCGCAGGCATGGCTGGGATCGCATAAGATACATCATATGCAAAAGGACCGCATACGATGTACCGTATGCGTTCCTGCCGCCCAGGAAGCTGCCGGGCGGTTCAAGGGAAATCGCATCCGACTTTAGCCCCCGACATGTGGCTGTAGTGTATGGGGCCCTTCAGACTGCAGAGAACATTCTAACATTTGCTAAGTAACTAGGACAGTGTCAGGATTACTGTTCATCCTCCCCCCCTTACAATCTCTGAATTATACGCCGTTGGTTTTATAAACCTCCCATCAGGGCCTTATCTGAAGACAGCTTGAGTCAGCAGAAGAGTTTTATAGGAGAGTACTTTTCCATTGATCAAGCATCCTGGCCACGTATCCCGTAGTGCTCCTTCAGGAGTCAGCTAGCTGGGCCCTACTTACAAGAACTCTTTCTCTGTGTGCGTAAGCAGCGGCTCCAGGATACGGCACGTTAGAGGGTCAACTAATAATCACACATGACACCCGGCATATATTGTACGAAGCAAAGTGCAATCAGCTTGCAGAAAACATTAATACGACAAACCCCTGAATCCCCGGCAATGAAGCCTTTATGTTCCGCATTGTACAGTTAGCGGCAAGGCCTTCATTCCTGCAACGTGTGTTTTCTTGTTTCAGCGACTGAATATTTTAGTGCAGAATGGATGGAAGGATCTCAGGAGAGCAGTACGTTTAATGTCGTTCGTGGCGTTTGTGACTTTAATGTCTGCCAACCCCATGTTAAGCAGTTTCCCAAGCTCCATTAGAGGCACTCCAGATGTTCCTGAGATTTCAAAATTAAAAAGAGGGATAACTATCGTCTTAGCAATAACTTACGGCAGGAGCGGAGAGTTGTCGGGGCATATGGCGGCTGTAGAGTACATCCAGCTAATTAGCACAGAGCGCTGGGAAGCTACATAGGCGGATATGTCACACAAGTCATTTCACAAACATAAAATGACCATAAAAAGGCAATTTTTCTGTGTCGGGTTGGTGTCGCGCATACTAGTTTGTGCTTGTTTCGTACTGTATGTATTAAGCATTTCTATAATAAGCACGCACAGGATCAGGGCTGAGATGTGCTTTATAGGCCAACAGAGAGACTTACTGCAGATCAGCGCAGCTCGTTTATCAGGGAAACAGACATTCTCTTTCACACTGTTCCGTCTCCTCACACCTGGGACACAGAGCGGGCGCACCCCCAGCGGCGGTGTTTTTAGTAGAGATGAGCGCCTGAAATTTTTCGGGTTTTGTGTTTTGGTTTTGGGTTCGGTTCCGCGGCCGTGTTTTGGGTTCGAACGCGTTTTGGCAAAACCTCACCGAATTTTTTTTGTCGGATTCGGGTGTGTTTTGGATTCGGGTGGTTTTTTCAAAAAACACTAAAAAACAGCTTAAATCATAGAATTTGGGGGTCATTTTGATCCCAAAGTATTATTAACCTCAAAAACCATAATTTACACTCATTTTCAGTCTATTCTGAATACCTCACACCTCACAATATTATTTTTAGTCCTAAAATTTGCACCGAGGTCGCTGTGTGAGTAAGATAAGCGACCCTAGTGGCCGACACAAACACCGGGCCCATCTAGGAGTGGCACTGCAGTGTCACGCAGGATGTCCCTTCCAAAAAACCCTCCCCAAACAGCACATGACGCAAAGAAAAAAAGAGGCGCACTGAGGTAGCTGTGTGAGTAAGATTAGCGACCCTAGTGGCCGACACAAACACCGGGCCCATCTAGGAGTGGCACTGCAGTGTCACGCAGGATGGCCCTTCCAAAAAACCCTCCCCAAACAGCACATGACGCAAAGAAAAAAAGAGGCGCAATGAGGTAGCTGTGTGAGTAAGATTAGCGACCCTAGTGGCCGACACAAACACCGGGCCCATCTAGGAGTGGCACTGCAGTGTCACGCAGGATGTCCCTTCCAAAAAACCCTCCCCAAACAGCACATGACGCAAAGAAAAAAAGAGGCGCAATGAGGTAGCTGTGTGAGTAAGATTAGCGACCCTAGTGGCCGACACAAACACCGGGCCCATCTAGGAGTGGCACTGCAGTGTCACGCAGGATGTCCCTTCCAAAAAACCCTCCCTAAACAGCACATGACGCAAAGAAAAAAAGAGGCGCAATGAGGTAGCTGACTGTGTGAGTAAGATTAGCGACCCTAGTGGCCGACACAAACACCGGGCCCATCTAGGAGTGGCACTGCAGTGTCACGCAGGATGTCCCTTCCAAAAAACCCTCCCCAATCAGCACATGATGCAAAGAAAAAGAAAAGAAAAAAGAGGTGCAAGATGGAATTGTCCTTGGGCCCTCCCACCCACCCTTATGTTGTATAAACAAAACAGGACATGCACACTTTAACCAACCCATCATTTCAGTGACAGGGTCTGCCACACGACTGTGACTGATATGACGGGTTGGTTTGGACCCCCCCCAAAAAAGAAGCAATTAATCTCTCCTTGCACAAACTGGCTCTACAGAGGCAAGATGTCCACCTCATCTTCACCCTCCGATATATCACCGTGTACATCCCCCTCCTCACAGATTATCAATTCGTCCCCACTGGAATCCACCATCTCAGCTCCCTGTGTACTTTGTGGAGGCAATTGCTGCTGGTCAATGTCTCCGCGGAGGAATTGATTATAATTCATTTTAATGAACATCATCTTCTCCACATTTTCTGGATGTAACCTCGTACGCCGATTGCTGACAAGGTGAGCGGCGGCACTAAACACTCTTTCGGAGTACACACTTGTGAGAGGGCAACTTAGGTAGAATAAAGCCAGTTTGTGCAAGGGCCTCCAAATTGCCTCTTTTTCCTGCCAGTATAAGTACGGACTGTGTGACGTGCCTACTTGGATGCGGTCACTCATATAATCCTCCACCATTCTATCAATGTTGAGAGAATCATATGCAGTGTGTGACAGTAGACGACATGTCCGTAATCGTTGTCAGGTCCTTCAGTCCGGACCAGATGTCAGCATCAGCAGTCGCTCCAGACTGCCCTGCATCACCGCCAGCGGGTGGGCTCGGAATTCTGAGCCTTTTCCTCGCACCCCCAGTTGCGGGAGAATGTGAAGGAGGAGATGTTGACAGGTCGCGTTCCGCTTGACTTGACAATTTTGTCACCAGCAGGTCTTTCAACCCCAGCAGACTTGTGTCTGCCGGAAAGAGAGATCCAAGGTAGGCTTTAAATCTAGGATCGAGCACGGTGGCCAAAATGTAGTGCTCTGATTTCAACAGATTGACCACCCGTGAATCCTTGTTAAGCGAATTAAGGGCTCCATCCACAAGTCCCACATGCCTAGCGGAATCGCTCCGTGTTAGCTCCTCCTTCAATGTCTCCAGCTTCTTCTGCAAAAGCCTGATGAGGGGAATGACCTGACTCAGGCTGGCAGTGTCTGAACTGACTTCACGTGTGGCAAGTTCAAAGGGCATCAGAACCTTGCACAACATTGAAATCATTCTCCACTGCGCTTGAGACAGGTGCATTCCACCTACTATATCGTGCTCAATTGTATAGGCTTGAATGGCCTTTTGCTGCTCCTCCAACCTCTGAAGCATATAGAGGGTTGAATTCCACCTCGTTACCACTTCTTGCTTCAGATGATGGCAGGGCAGGTTCAGTAGTTTTTGGTGGTGCTCCAGTCTTCTGTACGTGGTGCCTGTACGCCGAAAGTGTCCCGCAATTCTTCTGGCCACCGACAGCATCTCTTGCACGCCCCTGTCGTTTTTTAAAAAATTCTGCACCACCAAATTCAAGGTATGTGCAAAACATGGGACGTGCTGGAATTTGCCCATATTTAATGCACACACAATATTGCTGGCGTTGTCCGATGCCACAAATCCACAGGAGAGTCGAATTGGGGTAAGCCATTCCGCGATGATCTTCCTCAGTTGCCGTAAGAGGTTTTCAGCTGTGTGCGTATTCTGGAAAGCGGTGATACAAAGCGTAGCCTGCCTAGGAAAGAGTTGGCGTTTGCGAGATGCTGCTACTGGTGCCGCCGCTGCTGTTCTTGCGGCGGGAGTCCATACATCTACCCAGTGGGCTGTCACAGTCATATAGTCCTGACCCTGCCCTGCTCCACTTGTCCACATGTCCGTGGTTAAGTGGACATTGGGTACAACTGCATTTTTTAGGACACTGGTGAGTCTTTTTCTGACGTCCGTGTACATTCTCGGTATCGCCTGCCTAGAGAAGTGGAACCTAGATGGTATTTGGTAACGGGGGCACACTGCCTCAATAAATTGTCTAGTTCCCTGTGAACTAACGGCGGATACCGGACGCACGTCTAACACCAACATAGTTGTCAAGGCCTCAGTTATCCGCTTTGCAGTAGGATGACTGCTGTGATATTTCATCTTCCTCGCAAAGGACTGTTGAACAGTCAATTGCTTACTGGAAGTAGTACAAGTGGGCTTACGACTTCCCCTCTGGGATGACCATCGACTCCCAGCGGCAACAACAGCAGCGCCAGCAGCAGTAGGCGTTACACGCAAGGATGCATCGGAGGAATCCCAGGCAGGAGAGGACTCGTCAGAATTGCCAGTGACATGGCCTGCAGGACTATTGGCATTCCTGGGGAAGGAGGAAATTGACACTGAGGGAGTTGGTGGGGTGGTTTGCGTGAGCTTGGTTACAAGAGGAAGGGATTTACTGGTCAGTGGACTGCTTCCGCTGTCACCCAAAGTTTTTGAACTTGTCACTGACTTATTATGAATGCGCTGCAGGTGACGTATAAGGGAGGATGTTCCGAGGTGGTTAACGTCCTTACCCCTACTTATTACAGCTTGACAAAGGGAACACACGGCTTGACACCTGTTGTCCGCATTTCTGGTGAAATACCTCCACACCGAAGAGCTGATTTTTTTGGTATTTTCACCTGGCATGTCAACGGCCATATTCCTCCCACGGACAACAGGTGTCTCCCCGGGTGCCTGACTTAAACAAACCACCTCACCATCAGAATCCTCCTGGTCAATTTCCTCCCCAGCGCCAGCAACACCCATATCCTCCTCATCCTGGTGTACTTCAACACTGACATCTTCAATCTGACTATCAGGAACTGGACTGCGGGTGCTCCTTCCAGCACTTGCAGGGGGCGTGCAAATGGTGGAAGGCGCATGCTCTTCACGTCCAGTGTTGGGAAGGTCAGGCATCGCAACCGACACAATTGGACTCTCCTTGTGGATTTGGGATTTCGAAGAATGCACAGTTCTTTGCTGTGCTGCTTTTGCCAGCTTGAGTCTTTTCATTTTTCTAGCGAGAGGCTGAGTGCTTCCATCCTCATGTGAAGCTGAACCACTAGCCATGAACATAGGCCAGGGCCTCAGCCGTTCCTTGCCACTCCGTGTGGTAAATGGCATATTGGCAAGTTTACGCTTCTCCTCCGACAATTTTATTTTAGGTTTTGGAGTCCTTTTTTTTCTGATATTTGGTGTTTTGGATTTGACATGCTCTGTACTATGACATTGGGCATCGGCCTTGGCAGACGACGTTGCTGGCATTTCATCGTCTCGGCCATGACTAGTGGCAGCAGCTTCAGCACGAGGTGGAAGTGGATCTTGATCTTTCCCTAATTTTGGAACCTCAACATTTTTGTTCTCCATATTTTAATAGGCACAACTAAAAGGCACCTCAGGTAAACAATGGAGATGGATACTAGTATACAATTATGGACTGCCTGCCGACTGCAGACACAGAGGTAGCCACAGCCGTGAACTACCGTACTGTACTGTGTCTGCAGCTAATATAGACTGGTTGATAAAGAGAAGATGTCTATGTAACTATGTATGTATAAAGAAGACTGAAAAAAATCCACGGTTAGGTGGTATACAATTATGGACGGACTGCCTGCCGAGTGCAGACACAGAGGTAGCCACAGCCGTGAACTACCGTACTGTACTATGTCTGCAGCTAATATAGACTGGTTGATAAAGAGAAGATGTCTATGTAACTATGTATGTATAAAGAAGAATGAAAAAAAACCACGGTTAGGTGGTATACAATTATGGACGGACTGCCTGCCGAGTGCAGACAGAGAGGTAGCCACAGCCGTGAACTACCGTACTGTACTGTGTCTGCAGCTAATATAGACTGGTTGATAAAGAGAAGATGTCTATGTAACTATGTATGTATAAAGAAGAATGAAAAAAATCCACGGTTAGGTGGTATTACAATTATGGACGGACTGCCTGCCGAGTGCAGAGACACAGAGGTAGCCACAGCCGTGAACTACCGTACTGTGTCTGCTGCGACTGGATGATAAATGATATAAAAAATATATATATATCACTACTGCAGCCGGACAGGTATATATTATATATTATATAATGACGGACCTGCTGGACACTGTCTGTCAGCAGAATGAGTTTTATTTTTATAGAATAAAAAAAAAAAAAACACACAAGTGAAGTCACACGACGAGTGTTTAACTTTTTCAGGCAATCACAATATAAGTATACTACTAACTATACTGGTGGTCAGTGTGGTCAGGTCACTGGTCAGTCACACTGGCAGTGGCACTCCTGCAGCAAAAGTGTGCACTGTTTAATTTTAATATAATATGTACTCCTGGCTCCTGCTATAACCTATAACTGGCACTGCAGTAGTGCTCCCCAGTCTCCCCCACAATTATAAGCTGTGTGAGCTGAGCAGTCAGACAGATATATAATATATATAGATGATGCAGCACACTGGCCTGAGCCTGAGCAGTGCACACAGATATGGTATGTGACTGACTGAGTCACTGTGTGTATCGCTTTTTTCAGGCAGAGAACGGATATATTAAATAAACTGCACTGTGTGTCTGGTGGTCACTCACTATATAATATATTATGTACTCCTGGCTCCTGCTATAACCTATAACTGGCACTGCAGTAGTGCTCCCCAGTCTCCCCCACAATTATAAGCTGTGTGAGCTGAGCAGTCAGACAGATATATATAATATTATATATAGATAATAGATGATGCAGCACACTGGCCTGAGCCTGAGCAGTGCACACAGATATGGTATGTGACTGACTGAGTCACTGTGTGTATCGCTTTTTTCAGGCAGAGAACGGATATATTAAATAAACTGCACTGTGTGTCTGGTGGTCACTCACTATATAATATATTATGTACTCCTGGCTCCTGCTATAACCTATAACTGGCACTGCAGTAGTGCTCCCCAGTCTCCCCCACAATTATAAGCTGTGTGAGCTGAGCAGTCAGACAGATATATATATAATATTATATATAGATAAAATAATAGATGATGCAGCACACTGGCCTGAGCCTGAGCAGTGCACACAGATATGGTATGTGACTGACTGAGTCACTGTGTGTATCGCTTTTTTCAGGCAGAGAACGGATATATTAAATAAACTGCACTGTGTGTCTGGTGGTCACTCACTATATAATATATTATGTACTCCTGGCTCCTGCTATAACCTATAACTGGCACTGCAGTAGTGCTCCCCAGTCTCCCCCACAATTATAAGCTGTGTGAGCTGAGCAGTCAGACAGATATATATAATATTATATATAGATAATAGATGATGCAGCACACTGGCCTGAGCCTGAGCAGTGCACACAGATATGGTATGTGACTGAGTCACTGTGTGCTGTGTATCGCTTTTTTCAGGCAGAGAACGGATTATAAAGTAAACTGCACTGTCCTCACTAGTAAACTCTCTCCACTCAGTCTCTACACTTCTACAGTAACAGTACTCCTCCTAGTCAGCTCCAGTAAATCTCTCTCAGTCTCTTATAATCTAAATGGAGAGGACGCCAGCCACGTCCTCTCCCTATCAATCTCAATGCACGTGTGAAAATGGCGGCGACGCGCGGCTCCTTATATAGAATCCGAGTCTCGCGATAGAATCCGAGCCTCGCGAGAATCCGACAGCGTCATGATGACGTTCGGGCGCGCTCGGGTTAACCGAGCAAGGCGGGAAGATCCGAGT
Source organism: Pseudophryne corroboree (assembly GCF_028390025.1). NCBI lineage: Eukaryota > Metazoa > Chordata > Amphibia > Anura > Myobatrachidae > Pseudophryne > Pseudophryne corroboree. The sequence continues at coordinate 27,478,825 of NC_086448.1, read as the reverse complement.
CTGCTCGGACCCGTGAAAAAAACCATGAAGTTCTGGCGGGTTCGGATTCAGAGAAAACAAAAACAATTGTTTCCGCACCGGTATGCGACCTAATCCCTATGTGACATATTAATTCTAAGTGTTATATGTATATATAACCGGGATGTGCAACCTGCTACCTAGGATACCTGTATTAGCATCAAAAAGAAAAACAAAAAAGAGGTAGCATTATGGTGCACCAGGTCACTTGGTTCTAATCATTAGTTGAGTCATAAATTAAAACGTAACTTTTAATAGATAATTATTCAAATAAACTCCCCACCTAACTAAAAAAGCGAAATATATTAAAATAAAGAAAAATAGTAGGAAATAAGATATTAAAATTAAGCGCTGAGGCACCTAATATAACTCCCTTTGTTGCTCTATAAGCGATTCAAATATCGATGGTAATCATATGTCGTGTTGTGTAAATAATCCCCAATATGTATATTGTGCAATTGTCACTAACGAGGGTAACAGTGTGAAGTACTGCTCATATATAGAGTCAGTGTTAGCTTCAAATTCAGAAGTAAATCAGAGGATAGAACTAGTTTATCCTCTTATTGAGATTCTGTTTCTCCTTCAAACACTGTTGCAAAAAATATGTACAAAATGTAGCGGGCTGATCTATCCCCAGTCAGGGAATGATCAAGTCCTAGTGACAATTGTAGCAAGTAGGCTGTGTGCTCTATATATCTTTATGCTGCTATACTGTAGGGCATCTTCTGCAGTTGTGATTAATTCACAGTATAGGAGTTTCCCTGTATCTATTAAGCATCCAACAAAGTGAAGCAGTGTGGAATTCTGGTGGTTGATTTCACCGGCAGGGACTTGGTGGTGGTGTGGGAATAGGATAATATCACTTTCTCTTTATTAAATTAAATTAGTTTTCCAACCAGTGACAGTAATATGTTAATGTGAGTTCTAAATGCACTCAAATCCTCATGAGAGTATGTAAAATGCCGTATGGTTCAACCACTAGTTAGACATGGTTTTATTGCCCACAGAATATAAGGCTGAGTAAAAACTGTTTAGTGACTCATTCCCTAACACCAAGAATGATTTCTCCTATCAGCATAAATCTCGCTGTGCGAGTATGAGCACATATGCTCGCTTTTACACTGTATTATTAGACAGAAGTTGGTAGTAATCACCTACATACATGTTTTGTAAAACGTGCTGTATAACTCAGCATACGGTGGTCACAATCAATACAGTGTGTATCAGGGGAGGCTGGAGGTAGCTTATGTCTCTTATTCACGGAGACAATCTAATATATCATGCACAATGGCACCCCCGGTCTCGTCCCTTTCCTTTACACAAACACGCATTATAAGTACAAATTAATAGTGCATTAGCAAGGGAGCATATCGAGGGCCACAGCGCATTACTCCAATGCGCATTTCGCTCGTGGCTTAATCATGGAGCCGACCCGACTGTGGGGTCGGCTGGGTTTAAATAGGGGTGTGTATGACCGTTACAATTCAAACTAGCAAATCCGAGCCGTTCTGATGTAATTGCGGCTCGCTTGTCCTGTTCAGATCACGCATCAGATGGTCGAGCAGGATAACCAATGGATCCTCTATCCTATTTAGTACGTGTACTATTCATCGTCTGATTAATGTGAATCCACATCTCATGTGCCGGTAAGTCCCTGTAATTAAGGGTTAATCCTGAGTCGAGATCAAAGATACAGAGAAGAAGATGACTTGATGATGGCACTCAATATTTGATTCTAATTATCCCTCCCTCACTTATCCGATGGTAAAATGCTATAAATTAGAGGGATATTACTTGGCACATACCTAGATTAAGTAATATGATCATAATTATTAGCTGCTTAAAACAATTATCTGTCGTCACTTATTAGTTATATATCCTGTATAAATCTGTTATTGTGAATTGATCCTCGACACTCAGATATCCATGTTATAAATAAAAGTGTAAATGAAATAAAATGAATAAAATATGACATTGTGTGTGTCTCCTTACTTGGGTTGTGAGTGAAGTGTGAACAGGAAATATAATATATAATAAATATAAACTTAAAAAGTGCAAAACAAAAAAGGGTGAGATCATAAAGGAAGAAGAAAAAGGGGGAATTTATAACTACGATCCCCCTTAAAGAAGGTAAGTGCAAATATAGGGGAGAGGTATTCATATATAAACCCTCCAGGTCTAGTAGTGTAAAAATTACTAATGAGGAATAAGTGAGTGTTTGTCTAAGATGGACAGGTATATACAGTAGCTGCTAGATTAATCCTAAATTTACCCAGGATATTATAATTGCTGGTGTAGGTATTAATAACGGTATCCCTAGACATCTTACAATTAATAGATGGTATTCTATTATTGGTTTCACATTATGAGGGTTATTGAGGTTAGGTCTGATGAGACCACAGGGGCAAACCCCTGAATAAAAATTGGTGATATTTTTAGTATATTTTGATTTATAATTTCGAATCACGTTATGTGTCCGAGCTAGGTGAAGTGCATTATCTCCTCTTGTGTCCAGTATCATAGGAAGGCAGAATAGCTGATGTTCTCATTCAATCCTTTCGGCTGGATGCTTCCCATCAGAAAGATGAGGCGTGCTTCTCTCCTCAGTAATTGATTAGTCATATTTCCTCCTCTATTATCTGTTTTGACTTTTTCCATCACGAAAGCCTTCAGATGTCGCGGATTACTTTGGTGACGGATCATGAAATGTCTGGCTACAGTTGATAAGATCTTACATTTCGTTTGATCTTCTTTTGCTCTCCGGATGTTACCTGCATGTTCTAGTAATCGCTGTTTAAAGGGTCTGCTTGTCATGCCCACGTAATGAAGATTACATGGGCATGTGAGACAATATATGACATTCTGTGAACTACAATTGAGAAAGTCTTGGATCTGCCATATATGTCCATATTTGTCTCTGAATTGTTGCGTTTTCACAGTATATTGGCACGCTTTACAGTGTCCACAACTGTGGAAACCCTTAAGTGGTATTCTGATCGATGATTCGGGTTGGAAATGACTATGGACAAGAGAGTCTCTCAAATTTCTGGACCTCCTCCAACACATCTGGACTTTATCTCCCAGAATTTCAGAAAGGTCAGGGTCAGCTTTTAGTATTGGCCAGTGTTTCTGAATACTTTGCCTAATTGCTTGATTTTCCTGGCAAAAGGTGCCAATAAATCTAATGGGTTGCTGGTCGGTTTTCAGTGCGGCATGTTCTTTCTGAGGATGGATGAGCATACTTCTAGGTTTCCCACTTGCCTGGTGGTATGCTTTCCGTGTAGATCTTTTACTGTAACCTCTAGCGGTAAGTCTGTTTTCTAATTCCTTGGCCCTTTGTTCAAATGCGTGTTCACTTGAGCAGTTCCTACGTGTCCTGAGGTATTCACCTTTAGGTACTCCCCTAATGACTGCCTTCGGATGGAAGCTGGTGGCATGTAAGATACTATTAGTAGCAGTTTCTTTCCTGAACATATCTGTTGTCAGTCGCCCATCTTCTTCCACTGAGATTGTAAGATCTCAGATTCAGAGAAACCGAACCCGCTCATCTCTAGTTTTTAGGTACTATTCTGGGGGTAGAGGTATCAAGCTTTGGTGAGAGATAAAGTGGATACGTTGCCAAATGAATCAGCTGCTTACTGTCCTAGACTGTGCTAGATAAATGACAGTACGAAGCTGATTGATTGGTGATTGTTATACAGTGTGTGATAGGCCGTCTGCACACATATCACTCGTTGCTGTCAACGGTAAAAGGGGCGATTTATCCGAGTTGCAGAAAGGGATGTTTATCGGCTTTCGGGCCAAGGGTGGCGGTATTTCTGGTACAGCGCAGTGTGTGACCTGTCCGCGTGCTGCTGCGGTGAAGGTGTATCGTGACTGTACAAATAGCGCCATTGCGAATAACAGACGTGGAAACTGCAGAGCACCATGCGCCATTGATGTGAGAGGTGAATGTCGACTACGAAGGTGCGCGAGGGCCGACCGACGTGCTACAGTGGAGCAGATCACCATCATAATCGACCTGGTGACTACCAGACGTGTGTGTAAAATGACAGTTCGGCCCGACTAGCTGCTGTCCGTGCCGCACACGGCGGGTACTCTGCTCTTAGCTGGTGCTCATAATAATGTGACTTCCCCGTGTGTATTTCACTGGTGGTGGTTTAATTTTTTCCAGTAACGTGTACTGACCAGGGATTTACATTGAAGGCATCTCCTATTTTATTGGCTGACAATGGGGAGGAGGAGGAGGTAGGTTTAAAGTAGAGATGAGCGGGTTCGGATCCCTGAGAGCCGAACCCTACCGAACCTCCCTACCAGAGTCCGGATCCGAGTCAGGCTCGGATTTCCCTGCCTGACTCGGAAACCGAACTCGGCAAAACGTCAATCATCCCGCTGTCGGATTCTTGCGGGATTTGGATTCCATATAAGGAGCCGCGCGTCGCGGCCATTTTCACTCCAGTCTGAGAGAGTGTATTGAGAGGACGTGTCCTCAGTGTCTGTGTGTGGGCGGGAAAGTGGGGTGGCGAGTCTTGTGCTGTGTTGTGATGCTCAGTCCAGTCCAGTGGTCAGTGTATTGTGCTGCATCAGTCCTGCCAGTCACAGTGGTGGTGTCCTCTGCTGCCATATGTCCAGTGCTGCTGTATAAGTCCCTTTCATTTTTGCTGTGTTGTCCTGCATCAGACCAGGGGTAGTGACTCTCTTGTGCAGTATCAGTCCAGTGACCAGTCACAGTGTTGGTGTCCTCTGCTGCCATATATCCAGTGTAGCTGTATAAGTCCCTTTCAGTGGTGCTGTGTTGTCCTGCATTAGACTAAGGGAAGTCTCTTGTGCATCTGTCCAGTGACCAGTCACAGTGGTGGTGTGCACCCCCACACACACACGCGTTGAGTGCACCTCCCCACACACAGTGAGTGCTCCACACACACACATGCTGAGTTCCCCGCACACACACTAAGTGCCCCCCACACACACATGCTGAGTTCCCCGCACACACACTAAGTGCCCCCACACACACATGCTGAGTTCCCCGCACACACACTAAGTGCCACACACACACACACATGCTGAGTGCCCCGCACACACACTAAGTGCCCCACACACACACGGTGCACCTCCACACACACACACACACACACACACACACACACACACACACACACGCTGAGTGCCCCGTACACACACTAAGTGCCCCACACACACACGGTGAGTGCACCTCCACACACACACACACACACACACACACACACACACACACACACACACACGCTGAGTGCACCTCCACACACACACACGCTGAGTGCACCCCCACACACGCACATGCTGAGTGCCCTCCACACACATGGTGAGTGCCATATACACACACACACACACACACACACACACACACACATACACGCTGAGTGCCAAACACATGAACACGCTGAGTGCTCCAACCCCCCTCCCCCACACACACACACAGACTCTGCGGGCTCCTCCCACACACACAGACACTGAGGGCCCATTGGAGCAGCCAGATGGAATCCAGGCGGGCTCCTGTACGTTTTTGTGGCTGGGTAAGGTGGTCGGGCAGACCGCCTCCAATTACAACTCACGGAACTCTGTTCCGCCCCCATTCCGGCGCACTAGAACTCCTTATACTGTATCGGGCATCTCCCAGGCTCCCGGAAGAGTAAATGGGCCTTGTCAGGGTGACAGCTGCGTTTCTGAGCACATAAGCAATACTGAATTGCTGCAGTAGCTTCTGTCTGTTGCCCTGAGTCACACACATACTTTGTATGGGGCCATCACAGTATAATAATGAATTGGCCTCTCATTCACCAAATATTTGAAGTTATACCTGCGTGTAATAATCTATATGTACAAAGCTCTCTGAAGCTGTCCTTAAATCAAATTGGCTCCTGGGAGTCATTAATCCTTGAAACCCATTGGTAGAGACGGTGACAACATGATTACTGTAATGGCCAGTACTGAGAGAGGCTGTCGCAGGTAGCAGATGCTGTAATGCTTGTGTGCACGCACATCGCGTCTCGCAATACTGTGTGTGGATTATAATGATGCACCGTTACCCAGGGTGAGCTGCGGAGAGAACTCGCTGACACCTCACTCTGGGAAAGGAAGCTGTTTCACATTACAGTAGGAATAATGCAACAAGTGAGTAAAATATTCCACCCACATTCAATACCTTAAGCAGCCTACAGCTGACAGGTAATTAGGTGATTACATGAGTCAGCAATAATTTTCTCAGCTAAAGTAATTAAATAAAATGTAAGTGACATTTCTGACCTGAATAAAAATGAGACCTCATTCAAACTTCAAAGTTTATCTTGTTCTGCGTCCTGATGAGATGAATATCTGGGTTACACATCTGAAGTCATCTACAAAGCGGCGTTTGGTCCTGCAGCGATATATACGCCGACGGGTCATTCAGCAGACATCATGGTGCTGTGCAAAAAAGCCGCATCAGCTGCATGTGACGTCACGCAGCCGCCGCAGCCTGCCCTTCAAACGGCCCGGACACACCAGCGTTGTCCAGACTGTGCCCCTGAAAACACTGCTGCAACACTGCCGACACACCCTGCGACCACCTCTGTCTGTCAATCAGACAGATGCGATCGCACAAGTGAGATGCGCATGCGCACACCTCATCGGGCTTCAGCCTGCGATCGCTGTTGTAGCAGCGGCCAGGTCTGAATTACGCCCTAAAAAGGGTATTTATTCATCTTTTGAACTTTATTTTCAAATGTGTCTGTTTTTTCGTTATTCTTTGCAATTGTGGAACTATAACTTTTGGTATGCACTGACATGCAATGACAAGAAGGGCATGCTGGTTCTTGTGGTTCAAAAAACACCAACATGCCCATAGCTGTCGGTGTTTCCTCGTTTCCTCGATATGTTTGGTCAAAATACTCAGCACTGCGTAAAGTTATGTGCAAAACTTTGTCTCCACCCAACTTTTTCTCTTGCCAAACCCCCCACTCTAAGGGAGTGATTCCGAGTTGATCGCTAGCTGCCGTTGTTCGCAGCACAGCGATCAGGCTAAAAAGCGGCATTTCTGAGCATGCGTAAGCACTGCAATGCGCACGCATGGCGTACGGGTACAAAGTCCTTTGTGGTTTTGCACAGGTTCTAGCGATGTTTTAATTTGCACTGACGGCTGCAAGAAGATTGACAGGAAAGGGGCGTTTCTTGGTGTCAACTGACCGTTTTCAGGGAGTGCTTAGAAAAACGCAGGTGTGCCAGGGAAAACGCAGGCGTGGCTGGGCGAACGCTGGGCTGGTGGGTGACGTCAAAAGCCGTCCCTCCGTCGTTAGAATCAACGCACACGAAGAGTAAGTCCAGGGCTGGTCTTGTTTTGCACAAAATGTTTTTGCAGGCGCTCTGCTGCACAGGCGTTTGCACTTCTGCAAAGCAAAAATACACTCCCCAGTGGGCGGCGACAATGCGTTTGCATGGCTGCTAAAAACTGCTAGCGAGCGATCAACTTGGAATGACCCCCTAAGTGCAGCAATTCCCCATAGTGTGCCAGTATAAAGGATATTTCTCAAACATCCACTCTCGTCTCTCCCACAGCAAACTGGTCAAATTCTGTTCCAAGAGATGCGGATTTGAAGCATTTCTGGCAGATAGGTTTGATACCATCGTTGCCCAGTGATTGTATACAGTGTCAGACTGGGGCATTACAGGGTCACTGGCGAGTGCAATGGTACAGGGACACATGGTGAGGCATGGCCATTGGACAGAGGGGTGGGTGCAGTGGCGGTTCTTGCCACGGGCAAGCGGTACTTTTGCCCTGGGCGCCGCTTTCCGGAGGGCGCCGCACCAGGGCAAGATCCGCCACTGTGCCCCCCGCAGTGCCCTGCTGTGCCCCCCCCGCATTGAAGGGAACCAGACGCGTCGCGTCTAGTTTCCCTTCATTGAGAGGACCTTAGTTGTGCGGTGCGCGATGACGTCATTGCGCACCGCACAGCAAAGGTCCTCTCCATGAAGGGAAACTAGACGCTACGGTCTAGTTTCCCTTCGTGTAGAGGACCTTTGCTGTGCGATGCGCGATGACGTCATCGCGCACCGCACAGCATAGTGGCACAGACACTAGGGGTCATAATTGACCTCTAGTGTCTATGCTGTTCTATGGGAGAGACGTAATAACGTCTCTCCCATAGATCGAAGAGAAGAGAGAGGGGAGAAGAGCGGTGCCGCCGGCGGAGGGGGTCTGGATCAGGAACGGGGATGGTAAGTATTCTTTTTATTTATTTATACACAAAAGGAAAATTTTGAGTAGTCCTCAGGCGCCGCTATATATATGAACAATCCAGATGTACACTTTGCCCAAATGCAGAGTCTAGTATGGAAATTTCACAGCCAGTCGAGATTCCTCTTTTATAGGTGGATTCGCACCTCAAGACTGACCTCCACACCATGCGGGATGTACATCAAAAGGTTTCTTTACGTCACCCTTGGTCTCATTCCTTATAATGATAAACGTCCTAGCCCATATGTGAGACACTCACCTCCAGTCTGGGCCCTATGTTCCTTAAAAGGTTTCTTTTGTTCTACGTCTCTACTTCCAGCTCCGTTGTGATTCCTTATGTCATCCACCATCGACACTCGGCAGGATGGATGCAGATAGACCAATACCAATTATGGAGTATAAAGAAGAATTGTACGTAGATTCAAAAAAAGGGGAATTTATTCCAGACAACAATTAAAAAACAGATAAAAACAGAAAATAAAAAAAGGGTGAAACGATCCTCTGGTCTAGAGTTGTTTCCAACACATGCCCCCCAAAAAAGATTACCAAGGAGTGACTTCGTAAATCTCCAAATGGGGATGAATAAGGCAAATGGAACAGCTTACAGACCTGGGTCTATTTCACAAAAAGCAGGTACCAACGCGTTTCGGATCTATCATCCTTCCTCAGGGTATATCACACAACCTAACCTGTCCAGCCTTTTATACCCACTGTCCATTTCCTGGAACAGTGTCAGCCAATCAGGTTCTCTAGATGTTTAATACACTTTTATCTTGTGTTTTAAGCTTATCTTCTCTCATCATATTACTCTTAATACTAATATATCCTAAAACTGGCCATTATCCATCTATAAAAACTTTTAAACATTGCAAAACACATAAATAAAACATAATTGGTAATTATAAACTCCAGCACTGGATTCCTGGAATCTAAAAATGTCCATAGAATAATATAGTATGATGGTGGTCCCAATCCGGATCGTTTAGCCGCTTGTTATGAAGTATCGCTGTAGTGATGAAATCATTCCTTTCCATTTCCTCCGGAAGTGACATATTTAGGTGTATCTAGCAAGTGTGTCCTCACAGGTATATGTCCCCTGTTCCTTAGTTCCAGTATGCGGGGAGCCGTGTAGTTAGTCGTCCGCTCGCCCGTCACCGGAAGTGTTCTGACCGAACTTCCGGTTGGTGGAACGCAAGTCCCGGAGGGTGTTTTGGAACGCACGGCCATCTTCAACATACAGATATGCATTCCGGGGAGATAAACAATAAATATAAAAGATTATTCTCTGCACATAATCAAAATATTCCACATACTTCCATTTGTTACATTACAGTCATAGGACATAATGCTGTTTATATATAAAAGTACTTATTACTAAATAAAAAGCGGAAAAAATATTTCTTCATTAATTTCATTGGTTGTATCCATTGACACCACATCCTAGTCAGATCGATTTGATGCCATAAAGGGATTATCCCTTTATCCTAAATCATTATTGATCAATTGTACACCTATAAGAACCACTTCATTTCGAAATCGACATTCAGTCCCTTGGGATCAAGGGTACGAAGTTCGTAAATTGTTCTCATCTCTAACTTAGCAAGCCTTATCTCCTCATCACTATTTCTCCAATTAGGGGTAATTATCTTTATTCCGCAAAAGCTTACCAAGTGATCTATGTTACATTTGTGTGTTTTACTGAAATGAAGAGATACATTATGGGTCTCCAAACCCTTTTTGATATTACGGGTGTGCTCAGCCATGCGGATCTTCAACATGCGAGTTGTTCGTCCTACATATTGAAGACCGCAGGCACATTCAAGTAAATACACACAATTTTTAGTATTGCATGTGATGAAGTCCCTTATTTTATAAGTTTCATTTGTTTGTGTGGACCTGTACTGGGTGATTTTGTTTTCTTTACTTCTACATGCTCGGCACATGATGCAAAGCCCACATCTATAGAAACCTCTAGATTTGTTTCTAGTCATCATTCTTGGTGCCGTGGTAACACTTTTAACTATATTTTCTTTTAAATTCTTAGCTCTTCTGTACACAAATCTTGGAGCCTCAGATATGTGTTCCCGAAGTTTGGGATCTCGTGTCAGTATAGACCAGTGGCGTCGGATGATACGCTCCACCTGTCTGTATTGACTGTTGAAACCCATAATAATGGGGATGTCTGTTAGGTTATTATTCTTAGATCTATCTGTTTTCATAAGCATACTTTTCTGATCAATATGGCCTATTTTTTCTTTGGCCGCTTGTACTACAAGTGGATCATATCCCTTTTCCTGAAATTGTTCTTGCAGAACCTGTGCTTGTTCCCAATATACCTCTGTGTCGGTACAATTACGTCTGACCCTCTGAAATTGGCTGATCGGAATGCTTTTTAGCCAATTATAGTGGTGGTTGCTTTTATAATCTATAAAGGAATTGCAATCCGTCTGTTTGGTGAAGTTACACGTTTTGATTTTACCATCCTCTATATATATATACGTAGGTCTAAAAAATTGACCTCGATGTCACTGATATTAAAGGATAAATGAATGTTGTTTTGGTTAGTATTTAAATAATCACAAAACATGTTTAAGGAGGCACGTCCTCCTCTCCAAATGAACAATATATCGTCAATATAACGATTCCATGACACCAGACTGGCACCCCACTCATGGCCACTCCATACTTGTTGTTCTTCCCAAAGTGCCATAAAAAGATTAGCGTAGCTGGGTGCCAGTCTGGTGCCCATGGCTGTTCCGGTCAGTTGGAGATAAAAGGAATTGTCAAACCAAAAAAAATTGTTATGTAGAATGAGGGATGTTCCTTCCAACACAAAGGCACTTTTATCCCTAGAGATTTCATTCTTTTCCATAAAAAATGACATAGCATCTAGACCTTGTTGGTGATTAATCACCGTGTATAAGGATGTGACATCCGCAGTAACTAATAAACAATCAGGTTCCCATTCTACTTGCATAAGTTTATTAATGGTCTCTATGGTGTCCTTCAAATATGATCTGGTGTTTTTAACCATTGGTTGCAATATATGATCTATGAAAAAGGATAAATTGGATAAACTAGAATTGGTCCCTGCAACAATAGGGCGACCTGGGGGTAACTCCTTGTGTTTGTGGATCTTAGGAAGAATATATAGGACAGGTATAGAAGGATTGTCTATCACTAAAAATTTATATTCCTCCTCCGTAATGACCCCCTTCGTAAGGTACATAGCCAAAAAAACCTCAAATTTCTTATTGACACTGTCATTGGGGTTTCCTCTTAGTTTTTGATATGTAGATGTATCCATTAATTGGCGTAACACCTCCTTATTGTAGTCCTCTACATTCATAATAATTATGCTTCCCCCCTTATCGGCAGGTTTAATTACCACTTCTTTATTTTCACGTAGGGATTTTATCGCCTTTCGTTCTTCTTTAGAAAGGTTTACCTTTCTATTGGGTTTAAACTTAATGCTCTCCAGGTCAGCTTTCACTACTCTCTCAAAGGACTCAATAAAGCTTCCTTTTTTGTGTTTGGGGTAAAACTTAGATTTCTTTCTAAATTTAGATGCAACATTGGTCTCTTCCTCCTTATTGCCCACAGAAGTTTCATCAAAGAATCTTTTTAATGTAAGCCTTCTAATGAATTTCTCCATATCGACATATGTATCAAACTTATCACATGTGTTGGCTGGGGCAAATTTTAAGCCTTTTTCCAGGACTGATTTTTCATATATATTTAATTCATATTTGCTTAGGTTATAAATTTTGGTGACTTCCTTCTTATTCTCTGCACTTATATCAGTGGTATAATCATGGACTGTATTATCCTCAATATTTGGACATGGCTGAGTCTTCCTTTTACTTCTATTTCTATTTAAGGTTTTTTTCTTTCCCCCTCTCTTCCCTCTTTTTCTTTTTTTAGATGTATTATTTATCTCCATCTCGATAGTTTGAATATGGAGAGTGCCATGTTTAAATTGGAGAAATTATTGATAAAGGAAGGGAAGATATGGTGGGAGATTACTTCTCTGGAAAAATACTGTAAAGAGAGATTAGTTCCCCGGGGTTTGAAAATTAACAAATCCCCATCCTTCCAGAGAGAAACAGGACACTTTTTAGAGGAATGGCATAAAATCACAGATTCATGCTCCTACTCCCTAATGGAGTTGATTATTAAAGAAAAAAAGGAAGAGTTACGAACAATAGAGGAAGAAATAGAGACATTTAAATCATTAGTAGAACCATATGCTAGTTCAACTGAATATAAAGAAATGGAGGAAGTTATTACAAATAGAGTTATGAAAAGTGAAAGAGAGGTTAGAAATAAAAAACAAAAAAAGTATAATAGGGATAAAAAAGATAAGGCTGAACTAGCTATTATCCCCTCAACCCATGAAGATAAAAACATCTATCAGGAAGGATTACCACAAAGACCCCCACGTACACCCTATAGAAGAAGGGAAAATAGGATAGACAGGGGGGCCAAGTATGAAGACAGGAGAAATGATGTAAGAGAAAGGAGTTTTAACTATCGGAAAAACTCCACTAATAGATATAAAGGTTTACCATCAAGAAATAACTTTAGGGAGGCGACAAAATATGATAAGGAAAGAAGGAATGGAGGGGAGGAAAAAGTGGAATATGGGATGAGGTTTAACCAGAGAGAGAGAGGTAACTCATGGAGAAATCCAAGAATGGGAGAGGAGAATAGATCCCGTGACACATATGAGGAAAGAGGACATGATACCAATAATTGGGAACATGTAGACTCCAAGAGGAGACGAGATCATTTTTTAGAGAGAGGAACCCACAAACTATCGAGATGGAGATAAATAATACATCTAAAAAAAGAAAAAGAGGGAAGAGAGGGGGAAAGAAAAAAACCTTAAATAGAAATAGAAGAAAAAGGAAGACTCAGCCATGTCCAAATATTGAGGATAATACAGTCCATGATTATACCACTGATATAAGTGCAGAGAATAAGAAGGAAGTCACCAAAATTTATAACCTAAGCAAATATGAATTAAATATATATGAAAAATCAGTCCTGGAAAAAGGCTTAAAATTTGCCCCAGCCAACACATGTGATAAGTTTGATACATATGTCGATATGGAGAAATTCATTAGAAGGCTTACATTAAAAAGATTCTTTGATGAAACTTCTGTGGGCAATAAGGAGGAAGAGACCAATGTTGCATCTAAATTTAGAAAGAAATCTAAGTTTTACCCCAAACACAAAAAAGGAAGCTTTATTGAGTCCTTTGAGAGAGTAGTGAAAGCTGACCTGGAGAGCATTAAGTTTAAACCCAATAGAAAGGTAAACCTTTCTAAAGAAGAACGAAAGGCGATAAAATCCCTACGTGAAAATAAAGAAGTGGTAATTAAACCTGCCGATAAGGGGGGAAGCATAATTATTATGAATGTAGAGGACTACAATAAGGAGGTGTTACGCCAATTAATGGATACATCTACATATCAAAAACTAAGAGGAAACCCCAATGACAGTGTCAATAAGAAATTTGAGGTTTTTTTGGCTATGTACCTTACGAAGGGGGTCATTACGGAGGAGGAATATAAATTTTTAGTGATAGACAATCCTTCTATACCTGTCCTATATATTCTTCCTAAGATCCACAAACACAAGGAGTTACCCCCAGGTCGCCCTATTGTTGCAGGGACCAATTCTAGTTTATCCAATTTATCCTTTTTCATAGATCATATATTGCAACCAATGGTTAAAAACACCAGATCATATTTGAAGGACACCATAGAGACCATTAATAAACTTATGCAAGTAGAATGGGAACCTGATTGTTTATTAGTTACTGCGGATGTCACATCCTTATACACGGTGATTAATCACCAACAAGGTCTAGATGCTATGTCATTTTTTATGGAAAAGAATGAAATCTCTAGGGATAAAAGTGCCTTTGTGTTGGAAGGAACATCCCTCATTCTACATAACAATTTTTTTTGGTTTGACAATTCCTTTTATCTCCAACTGACCGGAACAGCCATGGGCACCAGACTGGCACCCAGCTACGCTAATCTTTTTATGGCACTTTGGGAAGAACAACAAGTATGGAGTGGCCATGAGTGGGGTGCCAGTCTGGTGTCATGGAATCGTTATATTGACGATATATTGTTCATTTGGAGAGGAGGACGTGCCTCCTTAAACATGTTTTGTGATTATTTAAATACTAACCAAAACAACATTCATTTATCCTTTAATATCAGTGACATCGAGGTCAATTTTTTAGACCTACGTATATATATAGAGGATGGTAAAATCAAAACGTGTAACTTCACCAAACAGACGGATTGCAATTCCTTTATAGATTATAAAAGCAACCACCACTATAATTGGCTAAAAAGCATTCCGATCAGCCAATTTCAGAGGGTCAGACGTAATTGTACCGACACAGAGGTATATTGGGAACAAGCACAGGTTCTGCAAGAACAATTTCAGGAAAAGGGATATGATCCACTTGTAGTACAAGCGGCCAAAGAAAAAATAGGCCATATTGATCAGAAAAGTATGCTTATGAAAACAGATAGATCTAAGAATAATAACCTAACAGACATCCCCATTATTATGGGTTTCAACAGTCAATACAGACAGGTGGAGCGTATCATCCGACGCCACTGGTCTATACTGACACGAGATCCCAAACTTCGGGAACACATATCTGAGGCTCCAAGATTTGTGTACAGAAGAGCTAAGAATTTAAAAGAAAATATAGTTAAAAGTGTTACCACGGCACCAAGAATGATGACTAGAAACAAATCTAGAGGTTTCTATAGATGTGGGCTTTGCATCATGTGCCGAGCATGTAGAAGTAAAGAAAACAAAATCACCCAGTACAGGTCCACACAAACAAATGAAACTTATAAAATAAGGGACTTCATCACATGCAATACTAAAAATTGTGTGTATTTACTTGAATGTGCCTGCGGTCTTCAATATGTAGGACGAACAACTCGCATGTTGAAGATCCGCATGGCTGAGCACACCCGTAATATCAAAAAGGGTTTGGAGACCCATAATGTATCTCTTCATTTCAGTAAAACACACAAATGTAACATAGATCACTTGGTAAGCTTTTGCGGAATAAAGATAATTACCCCTAATTGGAGAAATAGTGATGAGGAGATAAGGCTTGCTAAGTTAGAGATGAGAACAATTTACGAACTTCGTACCCTTGATCCCAAGGGACTGAATGTCGATTTCGAAATGAAGTGGTTCTTATAGGTGTACAATTGATCAATAATGATTTAGGATAAAGGGATAATCCCTTTATGGCATCAAATCGATCTGACTAGGATGTGGTGTCAATGGATACAACCAATGAAATTAATGAAGAAATATTTTTTCCGCTTTTTATTTAGTAATAAGTACTTTTATATATAAACAGCATTATGTCCTATGACTGTAATGTAACAAATGGAAGTATGTGGAATATTTTGATTATGTGCAGAGAATAATCTTTTATATTTATTGTTTATCTCCCCGGAATGCATATCTGTATGTTGAAGATGGCCGTGCGTTCCAAAACACCCTCCGGGACTTGCGTTCCACCAACCGGAAGTTCGGTCAGAACACTTCCGGTGACGGGCGAGCGGACGACTAACTACACGGCTCCCCGCATACTGGAACTAAGGAACAGGGGACATATACCTGTGAGGACACACTTGCTAGATACACCTAAATATGTCACTTCCGGAGGAAATGGAAAGGAATGATTTCATCACTACAGCGATACTTCATAACAAGCGGCTAAACGATCCGGATTGGGACCACCATCATACTATATTATTCTATGGACATTTTTAGATTCCAGGAATCCAGTGCTGGAGTTTATAATTACCAATTATGTTTTATTTATGTGTTTTGCAATGTTTAAAAGTTTTTATAGATGGATAATGGCCAGTTTTAGGATATATTAGTATTAAGAGTAATATGATGAGAGAAGATAAGCTTAAAACACAAGATAAAAGTGTATTAAACATCTAGAGAACCTGATTGGCTGACACTGTTCCAGGAAATGGACAGTGGGTATAAAAGGCTGGACAGGTTAGGTTGTGTGATATACCCTGAGGAAGGATGATAGATCCGAAACGCGTTGGTACCTGCTTTTTGTGAAATAGACCCAGGTCTGTAAGCTGTTCCATTTGCCTTATTCATCCCCATTTGGAGATTTACGAAGTCACTCCTTGGTAATCTTTTTTGGGGGGCATGTGTTGGAAACAACTCTAGACCAGAGGATCGTTTCACCCTTTTTTTATTTTCTGTTTTTATCTGTTTTTTAATTGTTGTCTGGAATAAATTCCCCTTTTTTTGAATCTACGTACAATTCTTCTTTATACTCCATAATTGGTATTGGTCTATCTGCATCCATCCTGCCGAGTGTCGATGGTGGATGACATAAGGAATCACAACGGAGCTGGAAGTAGAGACGTAGAACAAAAGAAACCTTTTAAGGAACATAGGGCCCAGACTGGAGGTGAGTGTCTCACATATGGGCTAGGACGTTTATCATTATAAGGAATGAGACCAAGGGTGACGTAAAGAAACCTTTTGATGTACATCCCGCATGGTGTGGAGGTCAGTCTTGAGGTGCGAATCCACCTATAAAAGAGGAATCTCGACTGGCTGTGAAATTTCCATACTAGACTCTGCATTTGGGCAAAGTGTACATCTGGATTGTTCATATATATAGCGGCGCCTGAGGACTACTCAAAATTTTCCTTTTGTGTATATGTATGGTTATCAAGGAGTGGTGCTCTTGTGAGTCCAGTCCAGGGCTGCAGCTAAGGCGCAAGTTACTTTTCTCTTTTGTTTTTTCAATATCTTCTGTGCACTTTTGGAGAGTGTCTTGCTGCCAACATGTTCACACATAGATCACAGAGGAAGGCTCTAAGTGATGATATTTTTAAAGTATGTGTTAATAATGATCTTATGGATATGAATATGGAGAGTGCCATGTTTAAATTGGAGAAATTATTGATAAAGGAAGGGAAGATATGGTGGGAGATTACTTCTCTGGAAAAATACTGTAAAGAGAGATTAGTTCCCCGGGGTTTGAAAATTAACAAATCCCCATCCTTCCAGAGAGAAACAGGACACTTTTTAGAGGAATGGCATAAAATCACAGATTCATGCTCCTACTCCCTAATGGAGTTGATTATTAAAGAAAAAAAGGAAGAGTTACGAACAATAGAGGAAGAAATAGAGACATTTAAATCATTAGTAGAACCATATGCTAGTTCAACTGAATATAAAGAAATGGAGGAAGTTATTACAAATAGAGTTATGAAAAGTGAAAGAGAGGTTAGAAATAAAAAACAAAAAAAGTATAATAGGGATAAAAAAGATAAGGCTGAACTAGCTATTATCCCCTCAACCCATGAAGATAAAAACATCTATCAGGAAGGATTACCACAAAGACCCCCACGTACACCCTATAGAAGAAGGGAAAATAGGATAGACAGGGGGGCCAAGTATGAAGACAGGAGAAATGATGTAAGAGAAAGGAGTTTTAACTATCGGAAAAACTCCACTAATAGATATAAAGGTTTACCATCAAGAAATAACTTTAGGGAGGCAACAAAATATGATAAGGAAAGAAGGAATGGAGGGGAGGAAAAAGTGGAATATGGGATGAGGTTTAACCAGAGAGAGAGAGGTAACTCATGGAGAAATCCAAGAATGGGAGAGGAGAATAGATCCCGTGACACATATGAGGAAAGAGGACATGATACCAATAATTGGGAACATGTAGACTCCAAGAGGAGACGAGATCATTTTTTAGAGAGAGGAACCCACAAACTATCGAGATGGAGATAAATAATACATCTAAAAAAAGAAAAAGAGGGAAGAGAGGGGGAAAGAAAAAAACCTTAAATAGAAATAGAAGAAAAAGGAAGACTCAGCCATGTCCAAATATTGAGGATAATACAGTCCATGATTATACCACTGATATAAGTGCAGAGAATAAGAAGGAAGTCACCAAAATTTATAACCTAAGCAAATATGAATTAAATATATATGAAAAATCAGTCCTGGAAAAAGGCTTAAAATTTGCCCCAGCCAACACATGTGATAAGTTTGATACATATGTCGATATGGAGAAATTCATTAGAAGGCTTACATTAAAAAGATTCTTTGATGAAACTTCTGTGGGCAATAAGGAGGAAGAGACCAATGTTGCATCTAAATTTAGAAAGAAATCTAAGTTTTACCCCAAACACAAAAAAGGAAGCTTTATTGAGTCCTTTGAGAGAGTAGTGAAAGCTGACCTGGAGAGCATTAAGTTTAAACCCAATAGAAAGGTAAACCTTTCTAAAGAAGAACGAAAGGCGATAAAATCCCTACGTGAAAATAAAGAAGTGGTAATTAAACCTGCCGATAAGGGGGGAAGCATAATTATTATGAATGTAGAGGACTACAATAAGGAGGTGTTACGCCAATTAATGGATACATCTACATATCAAAAACTAAGAGGAAACCCCAATGACAGTGTCAATAAGAAATTTGAGGTTTTTTTGGCTATGTACCTTACGAAGGGGGTCATTACGGAGGAGGAATATAAATTTTTAGTGATAGACAATCCTTCTATACCTGTCCTATATATTCTTCCTAAGATCCACAAACACAAGGAGTTACCCCCAGGTCGCCCTATTGTTGCAGGGACCAATTCTAGTTTATCCAATTTATCCTTTTTCATAGATCATATATTGCAACCAATGGTTAAAAACACCA
This sequence comes from Pseudophryne corroboree, assembly GCF_028390025.1. Classification (NCBI taxonomy): domain Eukaryota; kingdom Metazoa; phylum Chordata; class Amphibia; order Anura; family Myobatrachidae; genus Pseudophryne; species Pseudophryne corroboree. The sequence continues at coordinate 27,459,795 of NC_086448.1, read as the reverse complement.
GATCATATTTGAAGGACACCATAGAGACCATTAATAAACTTATGCAAGTAGAATGGGAACCTGATTGTTTATTAGTTACTGCGGATGTCACATCCTTATACACGGTGATTAATCACCAACAAGGTCTAGATGCTATGTCATTTTTTATGGAAAAGAATGAAATCTCTAGGGATAAAAGTGCCTTTGTGTTGGAAGGAACATCCCTCATTCTACATAACAATTTTTTTTGGTTTGACAATTCCTTTTATCTCCAACTGACCGGAACAGCCATGGGCACCAGACTGGCACCCAGCTACGCTAATCTTTTTATGGCACTTTGGGAAGAACAACAAGTATGGAGTGGCCATGAGTGGGGTGCCAGTCTGGTGTCATGGAATCGTTATATTGACGATATATTGTTCATTTGGAGAGGAGGACGTGCCTCCTTAAACATGTTTTGTGATTATTTAAATACTAACCAAAACAACATTCATTTATCCTTTAATATCAGTGACATCGAGGTCAATTTTTTAGACCTACGTATATATATAGAGGATGGTAAAATCAAAACGTGTAACTTCACCAAACAGACGGATTGCAATTCCTTTATAGATTATAAAAGCAACCACCACTATAATTGGCTAAAAAGCATTCCGATCAGCCAATTTCAGAGGGTCAGACGTAATTGTACCGACACAGAGGTATATTGGGAACAAGCACAGGTTCTGCAAGAACAATTTCAGGAAAAGGGATATGATCCACTTGTAGTACAAGCGGCCAAAGAAAAAATAGGCCATATTGATCAGAAAAGTATGCTTATGAAAACAGATAGATCTAAGAATAATAACCTAACAGACATCCCCATTATTATGGGTTTCAACAGTCAATACAGACAGGTGGAGCGTATCATCCGACGCCACTGGTCTATACTGACACGAGATCCCAAACTTCGGGAACACATATCTGAGGCTCCAAGATTTGTGTACAGAAGAGCTAAGAATTTAAAAGAAAATATAGTTAAAAGTGTTACCACGGCACCAAGAATGATGACTAGAAACAAATCTAGAGGTTTCTATAGATGTGGGCTTTGCATCATGTGCCGAGCATGTAGAAGTAAAGAAAACAAAATCACCCAGTACAGGTCCACACAAACAAATGAAACTTATAAAATAAGGGACTTCATCACATGCAATACTAAAAATTGTGTGTATTTACTTGAATGTGCCTGCGGTCTTCAATATGTAGGACGAACAACTCGCATGTTGAAGATCCGCATGGCTGAGCACACCCGTAATATCAAAAAGGGTTTGGAGACCCATAATGTATCTCTTCATTTCAGTAAAACACACAAATGTAACATAGATCACTTGGTAAGCTTTTGCGGAATAAAGATAATTACCCCTAATTGGAGAAATAGTGATGAGGAGATAAGGCTTGCTAAGTTAGAGATGAGAACAATTTACGAACTTCGTACCCTTGATCCCAAGGGACTGAATGTCGATTTCGAAATGAAGTGGTTCTTATAGGTGTACAATTGATCAATAATGATTTAGGATAAAGGGATAATCCCTTTATGGCATCAAATCGATCTGACTAGGATGTGGTGTCAATGGATACAACCAATGAAATTAATGAAGAAATATTTTTTCCGCTTTTTATTTAGTAATAAGTACTTTTATATATAAACAGCATTATGTCCTATGATTGTAATGTAACAAATGGAAGTATGTGGAATATTTTGATTATGTGCAGAGAATAATCTTTTATATTTATTGTTTATCTCCCCGGAATGCATATCTGTATGTTGAAGATGGCCGTGCGTTCCAAAACACCCTCCGGGACTTGCGTTCCACCAACCGGAAGTTCGGTCAGAACACTTCCGGTGACGGGCGAGCGGACGACTAACTACACGGCTCCCCGCATACTGGAACTAAGGAACAGGGGACATATACCTGTGAGGACACACTTGCTAGATACACCTAAATATGTCACTTCCGGAGGAAATGGAAAGGAATGATTTCATCACTACAGCGATACTTCATAACAAGCGGCTAAACGATCCGGATTGGGACCACCATCATACTATATTATTCTATGGACATTTTTAGATTCCAGGAATCCAGTGCTGGAGTTTATAATTACCAATTATGTTTTATTTATGTGTTTTGCAATGTTTAAAAGTTTTTATAGATGGATAATGGCCAGTTTTAGGATATATTAGTATTAAGAGTAATATGATGAGAGAAGATAAGCTTAAAACACAAGATAAAAGTGTATTAAACATCTAGAGAACCTGATTGGCTGACACTGTTCCAGGAAATGGACAGTGGGTATAAAAGGCTGGACAGGTTAGGTTGTGTGATATACCCTGAGGAAGGATGATAGATCCGAAACGCGTTGGTACCTGCTTTTTGTGAAATAGACCCAGGTCTGTAAGCTGTTCCATTTGCCTTATTCATCCCCATTTGGAGATTTACGAAGTCACTCCTTGGTAATCTTTTTTGGGGGGCATGTGTTGGAAACAACTCTAGACCAGAGGATCGTTTCACCCTTTTTTTATTTTCTGTTTTTATCTGTTTTTTAATTGTTGTCTGGAATAAATTCCCCTTTTTTTGAATCTACGTACAATTCTTCTTTATACTCCATAATTGGTATTGGTCTATCTGCATCCATCCTGCCGAGTGTCGATGGTGGATGACATAAGGAATCACAACGGAGCTGGAAGTAGAGACGTAGAACAAAAGAAACCTTTTAAGGAACATAGGGCCCAGACTGGAGGTGAGTGTCTCACATATGGGCTAGGACGTTTATCATTATAAGGAATGAGACCAAGGGTGACGTAAAGAAACCTTTTGATGTACATCCCGCATGGTGTGGAGGTCAGTCTTGAGGTGCGAATCCACCTATAAAAGAGGAATCTCGACTGGCTGTGAAATTTCCATACTAGACTCTGCATTTGGGCAAAGTGTACATCTGGATTGTTCATATATATAGCGGCGCCTGAGGACTACTCAAAATTTTCCTTTTGTGTATATGTATGGTTATCAAGGAGTGGTGCTCTTGTGAGTCCAGTCCAGGGCTGCAGCTAAGGCGCAAGTTACTTTTCTCTTTTGTTTTTATTTATTTATTTCTTTTCTTGCAGCATCGTGACCACGCCCCCAATTGAAGCCACGCCCCCATATTTTGCCCGGGGCGCCACAACTCTTAGAACCGGCCCTGGGTGGGTGTCAATGACAAGGGGCTTTGTTGCGCTTGCCCCCCGCTAGCCATGTAGCAGCTGGAATCCCGCCGTCGGTATTGTGACCGGTGGTCTCATACCCAACCCAACCAGCCATGTAGGACATACTTACCTCCATACCTTAGTATATATAAAAACGCTGCCCTGTGATCAAGCTATGGGGCTTATTCATGTTTGTTAGCAAACCAAAAAAGCACGCTAATGGGCAGAGTCATGCTGCACTGCAGGTGGGGCAGATGTAACATGTGCAGAGAGAGTTAGATTTGGGTGGGGTGTGTTCAAACTCAAATCTAAATTGCAGTGTAAAAATAAAGCAGCCAGTATTTACCCTGCACAGAAACAAAATAACCCACCCAAATCTAACTCTCTCTGCACATGTTACATCTGCCCCCCCTGCAGTGCACATGGTTTTGCTCATTAATGTGCTTTATTGCTTTGTTAACAAACCTATATAACTCCCAATATGCAAAATGTATGTAATGCACGTTAGGCAGATCACATGGTGCTCAGTCGGCTCAGGTCAGCACGGCTTTCCGGCACTATATGTCTGCTCTCCACTAGTGACCACCGTATGATACAGAGCATCGCGGTGACAGCCATATGATACAGAAAGCACCACAGTGACAGCCATATGATACAGAAAGCATCGCGGTGTCCACCATATGATACAGAGCATCGCAGTAACCACCATATGATACAGAGAGCATCGCAGTGACAGGCTTATGATACAGAAAGCATCGCAGTGACCACCGTATGATACAGAGCATCGCAGTGACAGGCTTATGATACAGAAAGCATCGCAGTGTCCACCATATGATACAGAGCATTGCAGTGACAGCCATATGATACAGAAAGCATCGCGGTGTCCACCATATGATACAGAGCATCGCTGTGACTGCCATATGATATAAAGAGCATCGCAGTGACAGCCATATGATACAGACAGCATCGCAGTGAGGGCGGCGGCCTAGCGTTTGCAATGCTGCTAAAAGCGGCTAGCGAGCGAACAACTCGGAATGACCACCATTATTAGATCAGTTTATATTTTCGCAGCGCTTCTTAGATTTTAGATACGCTGTTTAGACTCCCGCTCATTTTTAAGTATATCTATTAAATGCTTGTTGTAGACAGCCTCTGCATCTGAGGACAGAGGAAAGAAATAGACTCACACAGAAAGGCAAGGACAAAGACTGGTACAGACAGTGCTAGATTAAGGTCCACATGGACCTGGAGCTGCAATTTATGAAAGGTCTATTGTGTGCCTCGGCAGGAGGTGTGACATGCACTGCAATGGGGGTGGTCTAAATAGGGGGCGTGGTCTGTACCACGGGTGGGTCTATCTTCATGAAGGTCATAGCTAGTGCCCACCTTCAGCCACTTAATAGTGGAGCGGAGCAACAGTAACCACCATATGATACAGAGAGCATCACAGTGACCACCATATGATACAGAGCATCGCAGTGACCACCATATGATACAGAGCATTGCAGTGACCACCATATGATACAGAGCATCGCAGTGACAGCCATATGATACAGAGCATCGCAGTGACAGCCATATGATACAGAGAGCATCGCAGTGACTGCCATATGATATAAAGAGCATCGCAGTGACAGCCATATGATACAGAGCATCGCAGTGACCACCATATGATACAGAGAGCATCGCAGTGACTGCTATATGATATAAAGAGCATTGCAGTGACAGCCATATGATACAGAGAGCATTGCGGTGTCCACCATATGATACAGAGCATTGCAGTGACAGCCATATGATAGAGAGCATCGCAGTGACCACCATATGATACAGAGCATCGCAGTGACAGCCATATGATACAGAGAGCATCGCAGTGACCACCATATGATACAGAGAGCATCGCAGTGACCACCATATGATACAGCGCATTGCAGTGACTGCCATATGATATAAAGAGCATCGCAGTGACAGCCATATGATACAGAGAGCATCGCGGTGTCCACCATATGATACAGAGAGCATCGCAGTGACCACCATATGATACAGAGCATCGCAGTGATCACCATATGATACAGAGCATCGCAGTGACCACCATATGATACAGAGCATCGCAGTGACAGCCATATGATACAGAGAGCATCGCAGTGACCATTATATGATACAGAGCATTGCAGTGACCACCAGATGATACAGAGCATCGCAGTGACAGCCATATGATACAGAGAGCATTGCATTGACCACCATATGATACAGAGCATCGCAGTGACAGCCATATGATACAGAAAGCATCGCTGTGTCCACCATATGATACATAGAGCATTGCAGTGACTGCCATATGATATAAAGAGCATCGCAGTGACAGCCATATGATACAGAGAGCATCGCAGTGACCACCATATGATACAGAGAGCATCGCAGTGACAGCCATATGATACAGAGAGCATCGCAGTGACTGCCATATGATATAAAGAGCATCGCAATGACAGCCATATGATACAGAGAGCATCGCAGTGACAGCCATATGATACAGAAAACATTGCGGTGTCCACCATATGATACAGAGAGCATCGCAGTGACCACCATATGAACAAGGGAGCATCACAGTGACAGCCATATGATACAGAAAGCATTGCGGTGTCCACCATATGATACAGAGCATCGCAGTGACCACCATATGATACAGAGCATCGCAGTGACCACCATATGATACAGAGAGCATCGCGGTGTCCACCATATGATACAGAGAGCATCGCAGTGACCACCGTATGATACAGAGCATCGCGGTGACAGCCATATGATACAGAAAGCACCACAGTGACAGCCATATGATACAGAAAGCATCGCGGTGTCCACCATATGATACAGAGCATCGCAGTAACCACCATATGATACAGAGAGCATCGCAGTGACAGGCTTATGATACAGAAAGCATCGCAGTGTCCACCATATGATACAGAGCATCGCAGTGACCACCATATGATACAGAGAGCATCGCAGTGTCCACCATATGATACAGAGCATTGCAGTGACAGCCATATGATACAGAAAGCATTGCGGTGTCCACCATATGATACAGAGCATCGCAGTGACTGCCATATGATATAAAGAGCATTGCAGTGACAGCCATATGATACAGACAGCATCGCAGTGACCACCATATGATACAGAGAGCATCGCAGTGACAGCCATATGATACAGAGCATCGCAGTGACAGCCATATGATACAGAAAGCATCGCGGTGTCCACCATATGATACAGAGAGCATCACAGTGACCACCATATGATACAGAGAGCATCGCAGTGACAGCCGTATGATACAGAAAGCATCGCGGTGTCCACCATATGATACAGAGCATCACAGTGACCACCATATGATACAGAGCATCGCGGTGACCACCATATGATACAGAGAGCATTGCTGTGTCCACCATATGATACAGAGCATCGCAGTGACCACCATATGATACAGAGAGCATCGCAGTGACCACCATATGATACAGAGAGCATCGCAGTGACCACCATATGATACAGAGCATCGCAGTGACAGCCATATGATACAGAAAGCATCGCAGTGACAGCCATATGATACAGAAAGCATTGCATTGTCCACCATATGATACAGAGCATCGCAGTGACCACCATATGATAATGAGAGCATCGCAGTGTCCACCATATGATACAGAGCATCGCAGTGTCCACCATATGATACAGAGCATCGCAGTGACAGCCATATGATATAAAGAGCTGTATCAACCTGCAAAGAATGTGAGAAGGGGAGCAATTATGGGAAAAAACAGAGCAGATGTGGACAGATTAGAAAAGATGGGGGCAATACAGAGCAGATGGGGACAGATTAGAAAAGATGGGGGCAATACAGAGCAGATGGGGATAGGGGAGCAGAGATGGGGCAAAACAGAGAGGACAGACAACTGAGTGCTCCTGTGACACACTTACTGACACAGATACTTACTGACACAGACACCTCTTACTGACACACACCACTTACCAACACAAACACACTGACACAGACCCTCTTATGAACACATACACACTTACTGACACAAACATTTAACACATACACCACTTGCTGATAGTTACCCCTTACTGACACAAATACCACTTATTGGCATTTACATACCTAATGACAGACACCCCCTACTGTCAGATGCCACTTACTGACACAGACACACTTACATACACAGACACCCCTTACTGATACAAACACATTAACTGATGGATACCCATTACTTACAGATACCACTTAATAATACAGGCACCCCTTACTGACATAGATTACATTTACTGACACACACACACACACACACACACACACACACACACACACACACACACACACACACACACACACACACACAACTTATTAGCACATACTTACTGACAGATACTCCTTACTGACACAAACACACCTACATAGAACTCTTTACTGGGACACCCCTTACTGACACCCCTTTTTGACACAGATACAACTTACTGACAGATACCCTTTAATGGCACATACATACATACATACATACATACTTACTGACAGACACCCCTTACTGACACAGATACCCCTTACTGACACACTCACAATGCCTTAGACACTACTTGGCGACACGCACAACACAGTTGCGTGGTCCACGTACTATTACGATCTGAGGCGCGCTCCCGGGGGTTGTAAGTAGGGTTTTCAGATATTACCTGCAGCAGGAAAGATCTGGCCCTGTCACTTGCGATGAGGTGCTTTAATGTTAGATCTATCGTTAGCATATCATGAGTTAAGGTGACCTGGACTCACGGTATCGTGAGCCCAGGAGCTGGTGGGGAGTTGAAGGGGTATCGTATGATACGGAGCGCATGCGATACCCCGTTCTAGTGTATGGGCACCTTATGTATTAGTGTGTCCCCCCCTCTTAGTCTGTATATGTATTAGCTTGCCCCCCTCCCCTCTTAGTCTGTATATGTATTAGTGTGCCCCCCCTCCCCTCTTAGTCTGTATATGTATTAATGTGCCCAACCTCTTAGTCTGCATATGTATTAGTGTGCCCCACTCCCCTCTTAGTCTGTATATTTATTCGTGTGCTCCCCTCTTAGTCTATATATGTATTAGTCTGCCCCCCCTCTTGGGGGTATATTTACAAAGACTCGTGTTTTGGCCGTTTTGAAGGGTGTTTGATCTTGAATGGTATCGGGTGCATTTTACTGCAACATTTTGAATCCTGATACGGTCATTCACTAAGCTGCCGACTTTTCCCAATTCGTATTTTCCGATGTCGATGTGATTCTTCGTAATATCAGGCAGTGTTTTACAGGAGTGATGAGTAAAACACTGCCTGACAAAATACAAGGAATCCCGGACGGATCTGTGAGATCCGTGCAGGGCTTCATTGTGTACCTTAAAAAGGTGTTTAAAGTCTTTAAAATTCTGAAAAAAAATTGCGTGGGGTCCCCCCTCCTAAGCACAACCAGCCTCGGGCTCTTTGAGCCGGTCCTGGTTGACAAAATATGGGGGAAAAAATGACAGGGGTTCCCCCATATTTAATCAACCAGCACCGGGCTCTGCGCCTGGTCCTGGTTCCAAAAATACGGGGGACAAAAAGCGTAGGGGTCCCCCGTATTTTTAAAACCAGCACCGGGCTCCACTAGCCAGGTACATAATGCCACAGCCGGGGGACACTTTTATAGTGGTCCCTGCGGCCCTGGCATTACATACCCAACTAGTCACCCCTGGCCGGGGTACCCTGGAGGAGTGGGAACCCCTTAAATCAAGGGGTCCCCCCTCCAGCCACCCAAGGGCCAGGGGTGAAGCCCGAGGCTGTCCCCCCCATCCAAGGGCGGCGGATGGGGGGCTGATAGCCTTGTGTACAAAAAAAGTGAATATTGTTTTTAGTAGCAGTACTACAAGTCCCAGCAAGCCTCCCCCGCAAGCTGGTACTTGGAGAACCACAAGTACCAGCATGCGGTGGAAATCCTGGGCCGCTGGTACCTGTAGTACTACTACTAAAAAAATACCCCCAAAAAAACAGGACACACACACCGTGAAAGTATAAGTTTATTACATACATGCACACCTCCATACATACATACTTACCTATGTTCCCACGAGGCTCTGTCCTCTTCTCCCTGAAGAATCCTTGGGGTACCTGTGAAAAAAATTATACTCACATAATCCAGTGTAGATTCTGTCCTTTGTATAATCCACGTACTTGGCAAAACAAAAAAACGGAAACCCTACCACGCACTGAAAGGGGTCCCATGTTTACACATGGGACCCCTTTCCCCGACTGCCAGGACCCCCCCCTGACTCCTGTCAAAGAGGGTCCCTTCAGCCAATCAGTGAGCGCCACGTCGTGGCACTCTCCTGATTGGCTGTGTGCTCCTGTAGTGTCTGTGAGGCAGCACACGGCAGAGATACAATGTAGCGCCTATGCGCTCCATTGTATCCAATGGTGGGAACTTTGCGGTCAGCGGTGAGGTTACTTTCGGTAAACCGCTGGCCGCAAAGTTCCCACCATTGGATACAATGGAGCGCATAGACGCTACATTGTATCTCTGCTGTGTGCTGCCTCACAGACACTACAGGAGCACACAGCCAATCAGGAGAGTGCCACGACGTGGCGCTCCCTGATTGGCTGAAGGGACCCTCTTTGACAGGAGTCAGGGGGGGTCCTGGCAGTCGGGGAAAGGGGTCCCATGTGTAAACATGGGACCCCTTTCAGTGCGTGGTCGGGTTTCCGTTTTTTTGTTTTGCCAAGTACGTGGATTATACAAAGGACAGAATCTACACTGGATTATGTGAGTATAATTTTTTTCACAGGTACCCCAAGGATTCTTCAGGGAGAAGAGGACAGAGCCTCGTGGGAACATAGGTAAGTATGTATGTATGGAGGTGTGCATGTATGTAATAAACGTATACTTTCACGGTGTGTGTGTCCTGTTTTTTGGGGTATTTTTTAGTAGTAGTACTACAGGTACCAGCGGCCCAGGTTTTCCACCGCATGCTGGTACTTGTGGTTCTCCAAGTACCAGCTTGCGGGGGAGGCTTGCCGTGACTTGTAGTACTGCTACTAAAAACAATATTCACATTTTGTACACAAGGCTATCAGCCCCCCATCCGCCGCCCTTGGATGGGGGGGACAGCCTCGGGCTTCACCCCTGGCCCTTGGGTGGCTGGAGGGGGGGACCCCTTGATTTAAGGGGTTCCCACTCCTCCAGGGTACCCCGGCCAGGGGTGACTAGTTGGGTATGTAATGCCAGGGCCGCAGGGACCACTATAAAAGTGTCCCCCGGCTGTGGCATTATGTACCTGGCTAGTGGAGCCCGGTGCTGGTTTTAAAAATACGGGGGACCCCTACGCTTTTTGTCCCCCGTATTTTTGGAACCAGGACCAGGCGCAGAGCCCGGTGCTGGTTACTGAAATATGGGGGAACCCCTGTAATTTTTCACCCCATATTTTGTCAACCAGGACCGGCTCAAAGAGCCCGAGGCTGGTTATGCTTAGGAGGGGGGACCCCACGCAAATTTTTTTTCTGTTTTTACACTAAACACACCTTTCCCATAGATAACCATGCACAGATCTCACTGATCCGTGCATGGTTATCCAAACTCGACTGGAAAAAGCAGGTCTATTTTTTTGCTGCATTTTTTAACGATTCGGAAAAAATTAGACCCGCACTTGAGCACTCAGAGACTAACACCCAAATATGAATGAATAGTGAATACCCGTATTGTATGAAATAACAGCCGCCTTTGACCGATGGTCTATTCATTCGTATTTCAGAACTTTGCCAATCAAACCATTACAAATAGACCAGACACTGCCGAGTTTTCTGCTTAGTGAATTCCCAGATTGGGACTTAGAAAAAAAACACAAATCGGCAAAACTTGGATATTTAGTAAATACTGGCCTTAGTCTTTATATGTATTAGTGTGCCCCCCCTCCCCTCCTAGTCTGTATATGTATTAGTGTGCCCCCCCTCTTAGTCTGTATATGTATTAGTGTGCCCCCCTCTTAGTCTGTATATGTATTAGTGTGCCCCCCTCTATATGTATTAGTGTACCCCCCTCCCCTCCTAGTCTGTATATATATTAGTGTGCCCCCTCTTAGTCTGTATATGTATTAGTGTGCCCCCCTCTTAGTCTGTATATGTATTAGTGTCCCCCCCTCTTAGTCTGTATATGTATTAGTGTGCCCCCCCTCTTAGTCTGTATATGTATTAGTGTGCCCCCCCTCTTAGTCTGTTTATGTATTAGTGTGCCCCCCTCCCCTCCTAGTCTGTATATGTATTAGTGTGCCCCCCTCTTAGTCTGTATATGTATTACTGTGCCCCCCTCTATATGTATTAGTGTGCCCCCCTCCCCTCCTAGTCTGTATATATATTAGTGTGCCCCCTCTTAGTCTGTATATGTATTAGTGTGCCCCCTCTTAGTCGGTATATGTATTAGTGTGCCTCCCCTCTTAGTCTGTATATGTATTAGTGTGCCCCCCTCTTAGTCTGTATATGTATTAGTGTGCCCCCCCTCTTAGTCTGTATAATAGTGTGCCCCCCCTCTTAGTCTGTATATGTATTAGTGTGCCCCCCCTCTTAGTCTGTATATGTATTAGTGTGCCCCCCCTCTTAGTCTGTATATGTATTAGTGTGCCCCCCCTCTTAGTCTGTATATGTATTAGTGTGCGTCCCTCTCCTCCTAGTCTGTATATGTATTAGTGTGTGTCCCCTCTTAGTCTGTATATGTATTAGTGTGCCCCCCCTCTTAGTCTGTATATGTATTAGTGTGCCCCCCCTCTTAGTCTGTATATGTATTAGTGTGCCCCCCTCTTAGTCTGTATATGTATTAGTGTGCCCCCCCTCTTAGTCTGTATATGTATTAGTGTGCCCCCCCTCTTAGTCTGTATATGTATTAGTGTGCCCCCCCTCTTAGTCTGTATATGTATTAGTGTGCCCCCCCTCTTAGTCTGTATATGTATTAGTGTGCCCCCCCTCTTAGTCTGTATATGTATTAGTGTGTGTCCCCTCTTAGTCTGTATATGTATTAGTGTGCCCCCCTCTTAGTCTGTATATGTATTAGTGTGCCCCCCCTCTTAGTCTGTATATGTATTAGTGTGCCCCCCTCTTAGTCTGTATATGTATTAGTGTGCGCCCCTCCCCTCCTAGTCTGTATATGTATTAGTGTGTCACCCCTCTTAGTCTGTGTGGCCGGAGAGCCCCAGCCACGAGGCAAATGGCCGCTTTGGCACTGAAGGGGTTAAACCCCTAGTGCCCGGCGCCATTTTGAGGGACAAAGGGCGCTTGGCGCCAGATTTAAAAATGTATGTTGGGCGCTAGGCGCCGTGATGTATAAAATGTGTGCACATGTATTTTTAAACTGTGCCGTGGTCCCGGACCCCTCCGGAGACCACGGCAGGGAGGACAGCCCCCCGGCGCGCTCAGCAGAGTGTGCACGCCGGGGGAGAGGAGGCAGCCGCTGACCGCCGGAGTCCGGGAGCTCCGCTCCCGGCAGCGGTCAGTGTAGCCCCGGGCGCACTGGAGTGTGCGCGCCGGGGAGAAGGGTGAGCGCTGCGGCTGGGAGCTCGGCTCCCGCTGCAGTGCTCTATGTGAGAGCCGCCGCTGGGGGCCGGGAGCTCTGCTCCCAGCGCCTCAGCCCAGCACAGGTGGCCAGCCGCAGCAGCCGGGACGGACGTCCCGGGCTGCTAGCCGGCGAGGGGGGTGCGCTGCAGCCCGGCTCCCCGCCGGACGCTGCAGCGAGGCCACAAGACAGTCAGCGCCGCTCATGGGAGACCGGGCTAGCCGGCTCCCTAGCGGCGTGGGTGAATTAGGCGGGCGAGCAGGATGGTGAGCGCTGGGGTCCGGGAGCTATGCTCCCGGCGCCCCAGCGCTACAACAAAGCCAGAGTCACGGCGGCCGGGACAAGTGTCCCGGGCCGCCGGGCTTAGGTACAGGGGGGTGCGCCGCTGCGTGCGGCGAGGCCACTGGTTAGTGCCACCCTGGGGGGACAGGGAGAGCCAGCTCCCTGGAACCCCAGAGGCAGGAAGGCAGGCTGGAGGATGGGGGAAGCCAGCCCCATACCTCCAGCACTGAGAGGGAGAGCCCTAGCAGCCAGGCTGCAGGGCTAGGGAAGGCACTGCAGTGCCTGAGTATGTAGAGTCTGTGCAGGGCACAGGCTCAGTGTATAGTTACAGGGAAATGTACAGTGTGATTTAAAATGTAATGTATTTAAAGAGAAATTGCACTTACTTGATTGTGTGTCCCAGGAGGGGGGAATCCATGGCTGTGCAGGCTGATGGATTCTCCCAGACCTTTTCCCCAAAAACGGAATGTTTTCCCATCCAGCCTCATAGTTCCCAGGGGTACAGGAAGAGAGAGGAGCAGCTTAGCTGTGAAGCAAGCTGAGTGGTTTCTTGGAGCTCCATGGAGATCAGCCGTAGTGGACCAGAGACCTGGACCGGGGAGCCAGGCTGCCCAGCTCTGGAGCCCAAATCCAGGCTGCAGGCAGTGAGAGGGGTCCCGGGCAGGTTTCTGGAAGTCAGTTTAGGAGGGAAAAACTTCCCCCCAGCCAGACTGAACGGCACCGTGGGAGTATCCTGAATCTCCAAGATAGGGGGGTCAAAGGAGACCGACCACTCCCCACTGTCCATAGGGAACAATGTAAAGGTGTGCATGAGACCAGAGCATGCACAGCTCATGGGTAAACATTGATTGGTTGTACACCACAGGGCGGGCTTACCCCCTGTGGTAAGGGGTCTTGGAGAGGGATAAAAGAAGGGCAGTTGGCCCATAGGATGGTGTATTGTAACATCTTCTTCTGCTGAAACATCTTAATTGTATGCTGTTGCCCCTAGCAATAGGGAGGAGCCTTTTTAAAGGTTATTTGAGCAATAAACACCTTTGCCTCAAGAAGACTGCTTCATCTTGTGACCAACAGGGTTAGGCCAAACCTAGCCCCGTCCTCCGGCTGTCCAGGGAAGCACCTGACGTCTCCAAGCTCCGCCTTCCGCCAGCTACCGGTAGAGGCCTAGCAAGTGGCTAGTGGGGATTCGTCGACACCACACAGGTGTGGTAAAGCAGTGCGTCGGCACATACAGAGCAGAACCGTGGTTCCAAACGCCACGGCAGGTTAGGAGTTTGGTGGTGGCAGCGAGAACCCGCCCACAGCGCAGTGGGTGGAGTCAGTAACAGGCGGTTACTGACGGTAAGCGGGAATCCCCTATGTGGTCAGGCCTCGTGCGGCTTGACCTTCCATTCTGTGTGCAGTCAACGGGACGCGGAAGCTGCGAGTGCTTCCGTACGGTATCGTCCTGTCACAGAAATTGGTGGCATAGTGGTGGGATAATCCCAGGCGGCTTTTCATCACCCGATTGGAGAAGCCGAGTTACTCAGGAGAGGAGTAACTGCAGCGCAGGAGGACGCACAAGATGGCGGAATTCAGCGGAATGTCCAAGGAGGATCTGGAGATCGTATGCCAGGGGAAGGGTGTGGAAATCCCTTCCAACGCGTCCAGGAGCGTCATGCAGGCGGCGCTCAGGAGCTGGGAGGAGTCTCATCGGGCGGAGGTGGAAAGCACTGACGGCGTCAGCATCGCAGAGGACGGCCCAACAGTGGACCTTCGTAAGGAACCGGTGAGAACCACAAGCCCCGCCCTCTCTCACAGCAGCAATGTTTCCCAGCAATCCCTAGCAGGGCCAGGATCCCAACGTCCCAGGGGGGGCGGCCCGGATACCCTAGCAGATCGGCTAGCGGAATTGGGGGAAAGGGCAACGGAGCAAGAGCGCTTGATCATCATCCAGATGTGGCGTGATGAGCGGGCACCACAGGCCGTGGTACCCCGGGAGCCGTTGTCAGCTGTTGTTCACAGATCAGGACGTATTCAGTTTGCCAAGTTTGCAGACAGTGATGGGGACATTGATGGACATTTGCAAGTTTTTGAAAGGACTTGTAAACTACACGATCTACCCAAGTCAGAGTGGGTGAGACACCTTGTGCCCACTCTGCATGGAGAGGCCTTGGAGGCCTATCGAGGAGTGGCGACGGAGGACTGTGGGAACTACGACGAAGTCGCGAAGGCCATCCTCCAGCGATTCTTCATCACTCCAGAGTCTTACAGGAAGAAGTTCAGAGACTTGCCCAAGAATCCTAGCAGCACCCATGAGCAGTTCGCCACCCAGCTGCGGCAGTACGTGGTGAAGTGGGTGAAGGATTCAGAAGCCACTACATGGGACGCACTGATCGACCTGATCTGCAGGGAGCAGTTCTACCGCCGGTGCGCCCAAGAAGTGAAGGAGTGGGTGCTAGATCGGGAGCCACCCAGCTTAAAGATGGCTGCCCAATTAGCCGACAAGTATGTGGCAATTCGGCCACAGGGGCAGAAGCGCCCCGCCAGCAGCCAGCACCAACAGACTGTACCACCAAGGGGACCACCCTCTTCAGCTCATCAACCCCAAAGACAAGCATCTTCCAACCCGGGTGCTCTTGGCCAGCAACCGCACCGCAGCGTCCCTGCAACTGATCAGAGATCATCGGTGCCACGACTGGAGAAGAAGTGCTACGGCTGTGGGAAAATCGGACATCTGAGGATGAACTGTCCTGCATCCCAAGCACCCCAGACTCGTGCTCCAAATCCGAGTGCTGGAGCCCGGATCGCTTGTTTGACGAGAGGAGATGAGCCTACAGAGACTGTTCCCCCTCCAGTCAGTCCGATGGAGTGTGGCGAGAGACAGGTGCACTCTGCGGAGAGAGTCACCTGCATGGCCAAACAGCCCCTACACAACATGTGGAGGCACCTGCAGCCAGTCCACGTGGGACCCCTGCAGGGAGAAGGCCTAAGAGACTCTGGGGCCTCAATCACTGTGGTGAGCCCCCACCTTATAGATCCTGCTGCAGTATTGCAGGGTCGCACTGCCACGATCACCCTGGCAGAAGGAACAGAAAAAGCGGTTCCCATGGCAAGAGTCTACCTGGACTGGGGAGCTGGACCCGAGTTGCGAGAAGTTGCCGTCATGGATGGTCTCCCAACTGATGTGGTCCTAGGAAATGATCTGGGTGGTGGGATCGTCACTATGTTTGTTGGCGCCATTCCCCGGAGTCAAGTTCCAAAACCACCATTGACATCAGCTACTCCAGCACCGCCCAGCCCAGAGGAAAAGACTACAGCTGCTAGACAACTGCCAGCACAGCCAACCACAGCATCAACCAGCCCAGAGGAAAAGATTACAGCGGCTAGATCAGCACATCTACCCCGCATGCCTTTTGCCTCTGGTATGCCCACGTCCACTAGCAACGCAGAGGATGTCGGTTCCAGCTCGTTTGATCCTGTGGGGGTGCCCAATGATGCTCCTGACCCAAGTGGTTTGCCAACTCCGGCGGTGAGTATGAGAAACCACATTGACTTTTCCATGACTGACCCCTACCAGACTGACCCTAGTAGTCCCCCCCTAGATCCCCCTGTAGAGTGTCCCAATTTAGGAGAGATTGAGGGCCACAGGCAGGAGTTTAGGGAGGCTCAACTCTCTGACCCATCCCCGAAAGGCATGAGGCGCCACTCTGGCAGCGGCCTTGACAGGGTTGGGGCGGGGAGGTTGACCTGGCGGGAAGGGTTAAGATACAGGGTAGCCAGGAAAGTGGGAGGGGATAGACCAGATAGGGAATGTGTCCAACTGGTCCCCTCAGGGTACGTTCCTGTGCAACCGGTGTCTGTTGCCAGCGAAACCCCTTTGGACAGTAACCCGGAGACAGACCGTACCCTGAAGTGCCTGACACAGAGCTTACCCTGGTCTGGAATGTCGGATGACGCCCAGACCAACTGTAAGGCTGGTGCCATGCGTTGGCAGCCGGGGCACTCCCGCGGTTGTGTTGTCTCTGGGCCTCTGCCCATAGGAGAACCCTTGCAGCAAGTTGCTGTGGACATAGCAGGTCCCCTGCCTGTGCGCAGTAGATCAGGGAAGACACGCAGCCTCACTGTAGTGGTTGCCACACAGGATCCAGAGGCTGGTGGTCTGGCCGCCATCACTGCGGCACAGGTAGCGGACGAGGAGGAAAGAGTAGGCCTAGGTGACAGGGTAGGTTTCCCGAGTCATAGGTCGACAGAAGAGGATTGGAGGGCAGGTCTGACAGTTAGGGCAGACAGTTGCCAGATAGGTATGACGGAGGTGCAGTGCCTGGGGCACCATGTGGGAGGAGACAGGGGTAGGCCCAACCCAGAGGGGGTGGAGGCAACCAGAGGCTGTCCCCGACCTACATCACCCAGACTGGTACTGACCTTAGAACCTGTAAGGCCCTACGGACATGTTGTCATTGACTTTAGTCCTGTAGTGAACCCCTTGACAGAGATGGCTAGGAAGGGCATTCCCAAGTCAGTGGACTTTGCACCCGCTTGCGAGTTGGCATTCCAGTCATTGAAGGAGGCTCGGGTACCCGCTCCAGTGCTGATGGCGCACATTCTTGACCAGGACTGTGTGTTACGAACTATTGCGCCACTGCACGGACTGGGAGCAGTACCGAGCCAGAAAGAGCCATATGGGCAGGAGCACCCTGTGGCCTGTTTGAGCAGAAAACTGCTATTGTGGGAGGTGGGGTATGCCACAGTTGGGACACCGTGGGTGGCACTTGTTTGTAACCGGCCCCCCACCGTGGTGACTTACCACCTACCTGTTAGGTGGCTGCAACCTACCTTGGGGGAATTGGACAGACTTTTGTGGTGGAGCCTTGAACTTGGACTTCAGGTGGACTATTTGAACATTGTGCACCCACGAAGAGAGGCCCACTACACTATGGATGAACTGTCTAGGCCAGAGCCTACACCCCCCAGGTAGCGTCCCCTTCACCCCAACGGACTGCGGGACCAGGACCCAAATCGTTGGGACATGGGTCCCTGGTTGACCCGCTTGAATGGGGGGGGAGGAGTGTGGCCGGAGAGCCCCAGCCACGAGGCAAATGGCCGCTTTGGCACTGAAGGGGTTAAACCCCTAGTGCCCGGCGCCATTTTGAGGGACAAAGGGCGCTTGGCGCCAGATTTAAAAATGTATGTTGGGCGCTAGGCGCCGTGATGTATAAAATGTGTGCACATGTATTTTTAAACTGTGCCGTGGTCCCGGACCCCTCCGGAGACCACGGCAGGGAGGACAGCCCCCCGGCGCGCTCAGCAGAGTGTGCACGCCGGGGGAGAGGAGGCAGCCGCTGACCGCCGGAGTCCGGGAGCTCCGCTCCCGGCAGCGGTCAGTGTAGCCCCGGGCGCACTGGAGTGTGCGCGCCGGGGAGAAGGGTGAGCGCTGCGGCTGGGAGCTCGGCTCCCGCTGCAGTGCTCTATGTGAGAGCCGCCGCTGGGGGCTGGGAGCTCTGCTCCCAGCGCCTCAGCCCAGCACAGGTGGCCAGCCGCAGCAGCCGGGACGGACGTCCCGGGCTGCTAGCCGGCGAGGGGGGTGCGCTGCAGCCCGGCTCCCCGCCGGACGCTGCAGCGAGGCCACAAGACAGTCAGCGCCGCTCATGGGAGACCGGGCTAGCCGGCTCCCTAGCGGCGTGGGTGAATTAGGCGGGCGAGCAGGATGGTGAGCGCTGGGGTCCGGGAGCTATGCTCCCGGCGCCCCAGCGCTACAACAAAGCCAGAGTCACGGCGGCCGGGACAAGTGTCCCGGGCCGCCGGGCTTAGGTACAGGGGGGTGCGCCGCTACGTGCGGCGAGGCCACTGGTTAGTGCCACCCTGGGGGGACAGGGAGAGCCAGCTCCCTGGAACCCCAGAGGCAGGAAGGCAGGCTGGAGGATGGGGGAAGCCAGCCCCATACCTCCAGCACTGAGAGGGAGAGCCCTAGCAGCCAGGCTGCAGGGCTAGGGAAGGCACTGCAGTGCCTGAGTATGTAGAGTCTGTGCAGGGCACAGGCTCAGTGTATAGTTACAGGGAAATGTACAGTGTGATTTAAAATGTAATGTATTTAAAGAGAAATTGCACTTACTTGATTGTGTGTCCCAGGAGGGGGGAATCCATGGCTGTGCAGGCTGATGGATTCTCCCAGACCTTTTCCCCAAAAACGGAATGTTTTCCCATCCAGCCTCATAGTTCCCAGGGGTACAGGAAGAGAGAGGAGCAGCTTAGCTGTGAAGCAAGCTGAGTGGTTTCTTGGAGCTCCATGGAGATCAGCCGTAGTGGACCAGAGACCTGGACCGGGGAGCCAGGCTGCCCAGCTCTGGAGCCCAAATCCAGTCTGCAGGCAGTGAGAGGGGTCCCGGGCAGGTTTCTGGAAGTCAGTTTAGGAGGGAAAAACTTCCCCCCAGCCAGACTGAACGGCACCGTGGGAGTATCCTGAATCTCCAAGATAGGGGGGTCAAAGGAGACCGACCACTCCCCACTGTCCATAGGGAACAATGTAAAGGTGTGCATGAGACCAGAGCATGCACAGCTCATGGGTAAACATTGATTGGTTGTACACCACAGGGCGGGCTTACCCCCTGTGGTAAGGGGTCTTGGAGAGGGATAAAAGAAGGGCAGTTGGCCCATAGGATGGTGTATTGTAACATCTTCTTCTGCTGAAACATCTTAATTGTATGCTGTTGCCCCTAGCAATAGGGAGGAGCCTTTTTAAAGGTTATTTGAGCAATAAACACCTTTGCCTCAAGAAGACTGCTTCATCTTGTGACCAACAGGGTTAGGCCAAACCTAGCCCCGTCCTCCGGCTGTCCAGGGAAGCACCTGACGTCTCCAAGCTCCGCCTTCCGCCAGCTACCGGTAGAGGCCTAGCAAGTGGCTAGTGGGGATTCGTCGACACCACACAGGTGTGGTAAAGCAGTGCGTCGGCACATACAGAGCAGAACCGTGGTTCCAAACGCCACGGCAGGTTAGGAGTTTGGTGGTGGCAGCGAGAACCCGCCCACAGCGCAGTGGGTGGAGTCAGTAACAGGCGGTTACTGACGGTAAGCGGGAATCCCCTATGTGGTCAGGCCTCGTGCGGCTTGACCTTCCATTCTGTGTGCAGTCAACGGGACGCGGAAGCTGCGAGTGCTTCCGTACGGTATCGTCCTGTCACAGAAATTGGTGGCATAGTGGTGGGATAATCCCAGGCGGCTTTTCATCACCCGATTGGAGAAGCCGAGTTACTCAGGAGAGGAGTAACTGCAGCGCAGGAGGACGCACAAGATGGCGGAATTCAGCGGAATGTCCAAGGAGGATCTGGAGATCGTATGCCAGGGGAAGGGTGTGGAAATCCCTTCCAACGCGTCCAGGAGCGTCATGCAGGCGGCGCTCAGGAGCTGGGAGGAGTCTCATCGGGCGGAGGTGGAAAGCACTGACGGCGTCAGCATCGCAGAGGACGGCCCAACAGTGGACCTTCGTAAGGAACCGGTGAGAACCACAAGCCCCGCCCTCTCTCACAGCAGCAATGTTTCCCAGCAATCCCTAGCAGGGCCAGGATCCCAACGTCCCAGGGGGGGCGGCCCGGATACCCTAGCAGATTGGCTAGCGGAATTGGGGGAAAGGGCAACGGAGCAAGAGCGCTTGATCATCATCCAGATGTGGCGTGATGAGCGGGCACCACAGGCCGTGGTACCCCGGGAGCCGTTGTCAGCTGTTGTTCACAGATCAGGACGTATTCAGTTTGCCAAGTTTGCAGACAGTGATGGGGACATTGATGGACATTTGCAAGTTTTTGAAAGGACTTGTAAACTACACGATCTACCCAAGTCAGAGTGGGTGAGACACCTTGTGCCCACTCTGCATGGAGAGGCCTTGGAGGCCTATCGAGGAGTGGCGACGGAGGACTGTGGGAACTACGACGAAGTCGCGAAGGCCATCCTCCAGCGATTCTTCATCACTCCAGAGTCTTACAGGAAGAAGTTCAGAGACTTGCCCAAGAATCCTAGCAGCACCCATGAGCAGTTCGCCACCCAGCTGCGGCAGTACGTGGTGAAGTGGGTGAAGGATTCAGAAGCCACTACATGGGACGCACTGATCGACCTGATCTGCAGGGAGCAGTTCTACCGCCGGTGCGCCCAAGAAGTGAAGGAGTGGGTGCTAGATCGGGAGCCACCCAGCTTAAAGATGGCTGCCCAATTAGCCGACAAGTATGTGGCAATTCGGCCACAGGGGCAGAAGCGCCCCGCCAGCAGCCAGCACCAACAGACTGTACCACCAAGGGGACCACCCTCTTCAGCTCATCAACCCCAAAGACAAGCATCTTCCAACCCGGGTGCTCTTGGCCAGCAACCGCACCGCAGCGTCCCTGCAACTGATCAGAGATCATCGGTGCCACGACTGGAGAAGAAGTGCTACGGCTGTGGGAAAATCGGACATCTGAGGATGAACTGTCCTGCATCCCAAGCACCCCAGACTCGTGCTCCAAATCCGAGTGCTGGAGCCCGGATCGCTTGTTTGACGAGAGGAGATGAGCCTACAGAGACTGTTCCCCCTCCAGTCAGTCCGATGGAGTGTGGCGAGAGACAGGTGCACTCTGCGGAGAGAGTCACCTGCATGGCCAAACAGCCCCTACACAACATGTGGAGGCACCTGCAGCCAGTCCACGTGGGACCCCTGCAGGGAGAAGGCCTAAGAGACTCTGGGGCCTCAATCACTGTGGTGAGCCCCCACCTTATAGATCCTGCTGCAGTATTGCAGGGTCGCACTGCCACGATCACCCTGGCAGAAGGAACAGAAAAAGCGGTTCCCATGGCAAGAGTCTACCTGGACTGGGGAGCTGGACCCGAGTTGCGAGAAGTTGCCGTCATGGATGGTCTCCCAACTGATGTGGTCCTAGGAAATGATCTGGGTGGTGGGATCGTCACTATGTTTGTTGGCGCCATTCCCCGGAGTCAAGTTCCAAAACCACCATTGACATCAGCTACTCCAGCACCGCCCAGCCCAGAGGAAAAGACTACAGCTGCTAGACAACTGCCAGCACAGCCAACCACAGCATCAACCAGCCCAGAGGAAAAGATTACAGCGGCTAGATCAGCACATCTACCCCGCATGCCTTTTGCCTCTGGTATGCCCACGTCCACTAGCAACGCAGAGGATGTCGGTTCCAGCTCGTTTGATCCTGTGGGGGTGCCCAATGATGCTCCTGACCCAAGTGGTTTGCCAACTCCGGCGGTGAGTATGAGAAACCACATTGACTTTTCCATGACTGACCCCTACCAGACTGACCCTAGTAGTCCCCCCCTAGATCCCCCTGTAGAGTGTCCCAATTTAGGAGAGATTGAGGGCCACAGGCAGGAGTTTAGGGAGGCTCAACTCTCTGACCCATCCCCGAAAGGCATGAGGCGCCACTCTGGCAGCGGCCTTGACAGGGTTGGGGCGGGGAGGTTGACCTGGCGGGAAGGGTTAAGATACAGGGTAGCCAGGAAAGTGGGAGGGGATAGACCAGATAGGGAATGTGTCCAACTGGTCCCCTCAGGGTACGTTCCTGTGCAACCGGTGTCTGTTGCCAGCGAAACCCCTTTGGACAGTAACCCGGAGACAGACCGTACCCTGAAGTGCCTGACACAGAGCTTACCCTGGTCTGGAATGTCGGATGACGCCCAGACCAACTGTAAGGCTGGTGCCATGCGTTGGCAGCCGGGGCACTCCCGCGGTTGTGTTGTCTCTGGGCCTCTGCCCATAGGAGAACCCTTGCAGCAAGTTGCTGTGGACATAGCAGGTCCCCTGCCTGTGCGCAGTAGATCAGGGAAGACACGCAGCCTCACTGTAGTGGTTGCCACACAGGATCCAGAGGCTGGTGGTCTGGCCGCCATCACTGCGGCACAGGTAGCGGACGAGGAGGAAAGAGTAGGCCTAGGTGACAGGGTAGGTTTCCCGAGTCATAGGTCGACAGAAGAGGATTGGAGGGCAGGTCTGACAGTTAGGGCAGACAGTTGCCAGATAGGTATGACGGAGGTGCAGTGCCTGGGGCACCATGTGGGAGGAGACAGGGGTAGGCCCAACCCAGAGGGGGTGGAGGCAACCAGAGGCTGTCCCCGACCTACATCACCCAGACTGGTACTGACCTTAGAACCTGTAAGGCCCTACGGACATGTTGTCATTGACTTTAGTCCTGTAGTGAACCCCTTGACAGAGATGGCTAGGAAGGGCATTCCCAAGTCAGTGGACTTTGCACCCGCTTGCGAGTTGGCATTCCAGTCATTGAAGGAGGCTCGGGTACCCGCTCCAGTGCTGATGGCGCACATTCTTGACCAGGACTGTGTGTTACGAACTATTGCGCCACTGCACGGACTGGGAGCAGTACCGAGCCAGAAAGAGCCATATGGGCAGGAGCACCCTGTGGCCTGTTTGAGCAGAAAACTGCTATTGTGGGAGGTGGGGTATGCCACAGTTGGGACACCGTGGGTGGCACTTGTTTGTAACCGGCCCCCCACCGTGGTGACTTACCACCTACCTGTTAGGTGGCTGCAACCTACCTTGGGGGAATTGGACAGACTTTTGTGGTGGAGCCTTGAACTTGGACTTCAGGTGGACTATTTGAACATTGTGCACCCACGAAGAGAGGCCCACTACACTATGGATGAACTGTCTAGGCCAGAGCCTACACCCCCCAGGTAGCGTCCCCTTCACCCCAACGGACTGCGGGACCAGGACCCAAATCGTTGGGACATGGGTCCCTGGTTGACCCGCTTGAATGGGGGGGGAGGAGTGTGGCCGGAGAGCCCCAGCCACGAGGCAAATGGCCGCTTTGGCACTGAAGGGGTTAAACCCCTAGTGCCCGGCGCCATTTTGAGGGACAAAGGGCGCTTGGCGCCAGATTTAAAAATGTATGTTGGGCGCTAGGCGCCGTGATGTATAAAATGTGTGCACATGTATTTTTAAACTGTGCCGTGGTCCCGGACCCCTCCGGAGACCACGGCAGGGAGGACAGCCCCCCGGCGCGCTCAGCAGAGTGTGCACGCCGGGGGAGAGGAGGCAGCCGCTGACCGCCGGAGTCCGGGAGCTCCGCTCCCGGCAGCGGTCAGTGTAGCCCCGGGCGCACTGGAGTGTGCGCGCCGGGGAGAAGGGTGAGCGCTGCGGCTGGGAGCTCGGCTCCCGCTGCAGTGCTCTATGTGAGAGCCGCCGCTGGGGGCTGGGAGCTCTGCTCCCAGCGCCTCAGCCCAGCACAGGTGGCCAGCCGCAGCAGCCGGGACGGACGTCCCGGGCTGCTAGCCGGCGAGGGGGGTGCGCTGCAGCCCGGCTCCCCGCCGGACGCTGCAGCGAGGCCACAAGACAGTCAGCGCCGCTCATGGGAGACCGGGCTAGCCGGCTCCCTAGCGGCGTGGGTGAATTAGGCGGGCGAGCAGGATGGTGAGCGCTGGGGTCCGGGAGCTATGCTCCCGGCGCCCCAGCGCTACAACAAAGCCAGAGTCACGGCGGCCGGGACAAGTGTCCCGGGCCGCCGGGCTTAGGTACAGGGGGGTGCGCCGCTGCGTGCGGCGAGGCCACTGGTTAGTGCCACCCTGGGGGGACAGGGAGAGCCAGCTCCCTGGAACCCCAGAGGCAGGAAGGCAGGCTGGAGGATGGGGGAAGCCAGCCCCATACCTCCAGCACTGAGAGGGAGAGCCCTAGCAGCCAGGCTGCAGGGCTAGGGAAGGCACTGCAGTGCCTGAGTATGTAGAGTCTGTGCAGGGCACAGGCTCAGTGTATAGTTACAGGGAAATGTACAGTGTGATTTAAAATGTAATGTATTTAAAGAGAAATTGCACTTACTTGATTGTGTGTCCCAGGAGGGGGGAATCCATGGCTGTGCAGGCTGATGGATTCTCCCAGACCTTTTCCCCAAAAACGGAATGTTTTCCCATCCAGCCTCATAGTTCCCAGGGGTACAGGAAGAGAGAGGAGCAGCTTAGCTGTGAAGCAAGCTGAGTGGTTTCTTGGAGCTCCATGGAGATCAGCCGTAGTGGACCAGAGACCTGGACCGGGGAGCCAGGCTGCCCAGCTCTGGAGCCCAAATCCAGGCTGCAGGCAGTGAGAGGGGTCCCGGGCAGGTTTCTGGAAGTCAGTTTAGGAGGGAAAAACTTCCCCCCAGCCAGACTGAACGGCACCGTGGGAGTATCCTGAATCTCCAAGATAGGGGGGTCAAAGGAGACCGACCACTCCCCACTGTCCATAGGGAACAATGTAAAGGTGTGCATGAGACCAGAGCATGCACAGCTCATGGGTAAACATTGATTGGTTGTACACCACAGGGCGGGCTTACCCCCTGTGGTAAGGGGTCTTGGAGAGGGATAAAAGAAGGGCAGTTGGCCCATAGGATGGTGTATTGTAACATCTTCTTCTGCTGAAACATCTTAATTGTATGCTGTTGCCCCTAGCAATAGGGAGGAGCCTTTTTAAAGGTTATTTGAGCAATAAACACCTTTGCCTCAAGAAGACTGCTTCATCTTGTGACCAACAGGGTTAGGCCAAACCTAGCCCCGTCCTCCGGCTGTCCAGGGAAGCACCTGACGTCTCCAAGCTCCGCCTTCCGCCAGCTACCGGTAGAGGCCTAGCAAGTGGCTAGTGGGGATTCGTCGACACCACACAGGTGTGGTAAAGCAGTGCGTCGGCACATACAGAGCAGAACCGTGGTTCCAAACGCCACGGCAGGTTAGGAGTTTGGTGGTGGCAGCGAGAACCCGCCCACAGCGCAGTGGGTGGAGTCAGTAACAGGCGGTTACTGACGGTAAGCGGGAATCCCCTATGTGGTCAGGCCTCGTGCGGCTTGACCTTCCATTCTGTGTGCAGTCAACGGGACGCGGAAGCTGCGAGTGCTTCCGTACGGTATCGTCCTGTCACAGTCTGTATATGTATTAGTGTGCCCCCCCTCTTAGTCTGTATATGTATTTAGTGTGCCCCCCCTCTTAGACTGTATATGTTTTAGTGTGCCCCCCCCTTAGTCTGTATATGTATTAGTGTGCCCCCCCACTTAGTCTGTATATGTATTAGTGTGTCCCCCCTCTTAGTCTGTATATGTATTAGTGTGCCCCCCCTCTTAGTCTGTATATGTATTTAGTGTGCCTCCCCTCTTAGACTGTATATGTTTTAGTGTGCCCCCCCTTAGTCTGTATATGTATTAGTATGCCCCCCCACTTAGTCTGTATATGTATTAGTGTGTCCCCCCCTCTTAGTCTGTATATGTATTAGTGTGTCCCCCCCTCTTAGTCTGTATATGTATTAGTGTGCCCCCCCTCTTAGTCTTTATATGTATTAGTGTGCCCCCCCCTCTTAGTCTGTATATGTATTTAGTGTGCCCCCCCTCTTAGACTGTATATGTTTTAGTGTGCCCCCCCTTAGTCTGTATATGTATTAGTGTGCTTCCCCACTTAGTCTGTATATGTATTAGTGTGTCCCCCCTCTTAGTCTGTATATGTATTAGTGTGCGCCCTCCCCTCCTAGTCTGTATATGTATTAGTGTGCCCCCCCTCTTAGTCTGTATATGTATTAGCGTGCCCCCCTCTATATGTATTAGTGTGCCCCCCTCCCCTCCTTAGTCTGTATATGTATTAGTGTGCCCCCCTCTTAGTCTGTATATGTATTAGTGTGCCCCCCCTCTTAGTCTGTATATTAGTGTGCCCCCCTCTTAGTCTGTATATGTATTAGTGTGCCCCCCCTCTTAGTCTGTATATGTATTAGTGTGCCCCCCTCTTAGTCTGTATATGTATTAGTGTGCCCCCCCTCTTAGTCTGTATATGTATTAGTGTGCGCCCCTCCCCTCCTAGTCTGTATATGTATTAGTGTGTGTCCCCTCTTAGTCTGTATATGTATTAGTGTGCCCCCCTCCCCTCCTAGTCTGTATATATATATTAGTGTGCCCCCTCTTAGTCTGTATATGTATTAGTGTGCCCCCCCTCTTAGTCTGTATATGTATTAGTGTGCCCCCCCTCTTAGACTGTATATGTATTAGTGTGCCCCCCCTCTTAGTCTGTATATGTATTAGTGTGCCCCCCCTCTTAGTCTGTATATGTATTAGTGTGCCCCCCCTCTTAGTCTGTATATGTATTAGTGTGCCCCCTTCCTAGTCTGTATATGTATTAGTGTGTCCCCCCTCTTAGTCTGTATATGTATTAGTGTGCCCCCCCTCTTAGTCTGTATATGTATTTAGTGTGCCCCCCCTCTTAGACTGTATATGTTTTAGTGTGCCCCCCCCTTAGTCTGTATATGTATTAGTTGCCCCCCCACTTTGTCTGTATATGTATTAGTGTGTCCCCCCCTCTTAGTCTGTATATGTATTAGTGTGCCCCCCCTCTTAGTCTTTATATGTATTAGTGTGCCCCCCCTCTTAGTCTGTATATGTATTAGTGTGCCCCCCCTCTTAGTCTGTATATGTTTTAGTGTGCCCCCCCCTTAGTCTGTATATGTATTAGTGTGTCCCCCCTCTTAGTCTGTATATGTATTAGTGTGCGCCCCTCCCCTCCTAGTCTGTATATGTATTAGTGTGCCCCCCTCTTAGTCTGTATATGTATTAGCGTGCCCCCCTCTATATGTATTAGTGTGCCCCCCTCCCCTCCTAGTCTGTATATATATTAGTGTGCCCCCTCTTAGTCTGTATATGTATTAGTGTGCCCCCTCTTAGTCGGTATATGTATTAGTGTGCCTCCCCTCTTAGTCTGTATATGTATTAGTGTGCCCCCCTCTTAGTCTGTATATGTATTAGTGTGCCCCCCCTCTTAGTCTGTATATCAGTGTGCCCCCCTCTTAGTCTGTATATGTATTAGTGTGCCCCCCCTCTTAGTCTGTATATGTATTAGTGTGCCCCCCTCTTAGTCTGTATATGTATTAGTGTGCCCCCCCTCTTAGTCTGTATATGTATTAGTGTGCGCCCCTCCCCTCCTAGTCTGTATATGTATTAGTGTGTCCCCCCTCTTAGTCTGTATATGTATTAGTGTGCCCCCCCTCTTAGTCTGTATATGTATTAGTGTGCCCCCCCTCTTAGTCTGTATATGTATTAGTGTGCCCCCCCTCTTAGTCTGTATATGTATTAGTGTGCGCCCCTCCCCTCCTATTCTGTATATGTATTAGTGTTTCCCCCCTCTTAGTCTGTATATGTATTAGTGTGCCCCCCCTCTTAGTCTGTATATGTATTAGTGTGCCCCCCCTCTTAGACTGTATATGTTTTAGTGTGCCCCCCCCCCTAGTCTGTATATGTATTAGTGTGCCCCCCCCACTTAGTCTGTATATGTATTAGTGTGTCCCCCCCTCTTAGTCTGTATATGTATTAGTGTGCCCCCCTCTTAGTCTTTATATGTATTAGTGTGCCCCCCCTCTTAGTCTGTATATGTATTAGTGTGCCCCCCTCTTAGTCTGTATATGTATTAGTGTGCGCCCCTCCCCTCCTAGTCTGTATATGTATTAGTGTCCCCCCCCTCTTAGTCTGTATATGTATTAGTGTGCCCCCCCTCTTAGTCTGTATATGTATTTAGTGTGCCCCCCCTCTTAGACTGTATATGTATTAGTGTGCCCCCCCTTAGTCTGTATATGTATTAGTGTGCCCCCCCACTTAGTCTGTATATGTATTAGTGTGTCCCCCCTCTTAGTCTGTATATGTATTAGTGTGCCCCCCTCTTAGTCTGTATATGTATTTAGTGTGCCCCCCCCCCTTAGACTGTATATGTATTAGTGTGCCCCCCCCTTAGTCTGTATATGTATTAGTGTGCCCCCCTCTTAGACTGTATATGTATTAGTGTGCGGCCCCCTTAGTCTGTATATGTATTAGTGTGCCCCCCCTCTTAGACTGTATATGTATTAGTGTGCCCCCCCCCTTAGTCTGTATATGTATTAGTGTGCCCCCCCTCTTAGACTGTATATGTATTAGTGTGCCCCCCCCTTAGTCTGTATATGTATTAGTGTGCCCCCCTCTTAGTCTGTATATGTATTAGTGTGCCCCCCCTTAGTCTGTATATGTATTAGTGTGCCCCCCCTCTTAGTCTGTATTTGTAAAAGTGTGCCCCCCCTCTTAGACTGTATATGTATTAGTGTGCCCCCTCTTAGTCTGTATATGTATTAGTGTGCCCCCCCTCTTAGACTGTATATGTATTAGTGTGCCCCCCCTCTTAGACTGTATATGTATTAGTGTGCCCCCCTCTTAGTCTGTATATGTTTTAATATGTCCCCCCTCTTAGTCTGTATATGTATTAGTGTGCCCCCCCCTCTTAGACTGTATATGTATTAGTGTGCCTCCCCTCTTAGTCTGTATATGTATTAGTGTGCCCCACCCCACTTAGTCTGTATGTTTTAGTATGCCCCCCTCTTAGTCTGTATATGTATTAGTGTGCCCCCCTCTTAGTCTGTATATGTATTAGTGTGCCCCCCCCTCTTAGTCTGTATATGTATTAGTGTGCCCCCCCTCTTAGACTGTATATGTATTAGTGTGCCCCCCCTCTTAGTCTGTATATGTATTAGTGTGCCCCCCTCTTAGTCTGTATATGTTTTAGTATGTCCCCCCTCTTAGTCTGTATATGTATTAGTGTGCCCCCCCACTTAGTCTGTATATGTATTAGTGTGCCCCCCCCACTTAGTCTGTATATGTATTAGTGTGCCCCCCCTCTTAGACTGTATATGTATTAGTGTGCCCCCCCTCTTAGTCTGTATATGTATTAGTGTGCCCCCCCTCTTAGTCTGTATATGTATTAGTGTGCCCCCCCTCTTAGTCTGTATATGTATTAGTGTGCCCCCTTCCTAGTCTGTATATGTATTAGTGTGTCCCCCCTCTTAGTCTGTATATGTATTAGTGTGCCCCCCCTCTTAGTCTGTATATGTATTTAGTGTGCCCCCCCTCTTAGACTGTATATGTTTTAGTGTGCCCCCCCCTTAGTCTGTATATGTATTAGTTGCCCCCCCACTTTGTCTGTATATGTATTAGTGTGTCCCCCCCTCTTAGTCTGTATATGTATTAGTGTGCCCCCCCTCTTAGTCTTTATATGTATTAGTGTGCCCCCCCTCTTAGTCTGTATATGTATTTAGTGTGCCCCCCCTCTTAGACTGTATATGTTTTAGTGTGCCCCCCCTTAGTCTGTATATGTATTAGTGTGTCCCCCCTCTTAGTCTGTATATGTATTAGTGTGCGCCCCTCCCCTCCTAGTCTGTATATGTATTAGTGTGCCCCCCTCTTAGTCTGTATATGTATTAGCGTGCCCCCCTCTATATGTATTAGTGTGCCCCCCTCCCCTCCTAGTCTGTATATATATTAGTGTGCCCCCTCTTAGTCTGTATATGTATTAGTGTGCCCCCTCTTAGTCGGTATATGTATTAGTGTGCCTCCCCTCTTAGTCTGTATATGTATTAGTGTGCCCCCCTCTTAGTCTGTATATGTATTAGTGTGCCCCCCCTCTTAGTCTGTATATTAGTGTGCCCCCCTCTTAGTCTGTATATGTATTAGTGTGCCCCCCCTCTTAGTCTGTATATGTATTAGTGTGCCCCCCTCTTAGTCTGTATATGTATTAGTGTGCCCCCCCTCTTAGTCTGTATATGTATTAGTGTGCGCCCCTCCCCTCCTAGTCTGTATATGTATTAGTGTGTCCCCCCTCTTAGTCTGTATATGTATTAGTGTGCCCCCCCTCTTAGTCTGTATATGTATTAGTGTGCCCCCCCTCTTAGTCTGTATATGTATTAGTGTGCCCCCCCTCTTAGTCTGTATATGTATTAGTGTGCGCCCCTCCCCTCCTATTCTGTATATGTATTAGTGTTTCCCCCCTCTTAGTCTGTATATGTATTAGTGTGCCCCCCCTCTTAGTCTGTATATGTATTAGTGTGCCCCCCCTCTTAGACTGTATATGTTTTAGTGTGCCCCCCCCCCTAGTCTGTATATGTATTAGTGTGCCCCCCCCACTTAGTCTGTATATGTATTAGTGTGTCCCCCCCTCTTAGTCTGTATATGTATTAGTGTGCCCCCCTCTTAGTCTTTATATGTATTAGTGTGCCCCCCCTCTTAGTCTGTATATGTATTAGTGTGCCCCCCTCTTAGTCTGTATATGTATTAGTGTGCGCCCCTCCCCTCCTAGTCTGTATATGTATTAGTGTCCCCCCCTCTTAGTCTGTATATGTATTAGTGTGCCCCCCCTCTTAGTCTGTATATGTATTTAGTGTGCCCCCCCTCTTAGACTGTATATGTATTAGTGTGCCCCCCCTTAGTCTGTATATGTATTAGTGTGCCCCCCCACTTAGTCTGTATATGTATTAGTGTGTCCCCCCTCTTAGTCTGTATATGTATTAGTGTGCCCCCCTCTTAGTCTGTATATGTATTTAGTGTGCCCCCCCCCCTTAGACTGTATATGTATTAGTGTGCCCCCCCCTTAGTCTGTATATGTATTAGTGTGCCCCCCTCTTAGACTGTATATGTATTAGTGTGCGGCCCCCTTAGTCTGTATATGTATTAGTGTGCCCCCCCTCTTAGACTGTATATGTATTAGTGTGCCCCCCCCCTTAGTCTGTATATGTATGTGTGCCCCCCCTCTTAGACTGTATATGTATTAGTGTGCCCCCCCCTTAGTCTGTATATGTATTAGTGTGCCCCCCTCTTAGTCTGTATATGTATTAGTGTGCCCCCCCTTAGTCTGTATATGTATTAGTGTGCCCCCCCTCTTAGTCTGTATTTGTAAAAGTGTGCCCCCCCTCTTAGACTGTATATGTATTAGTGTGCCCCCTCTTAGTCTGTATATGTATTAGTGTGCCCCCCCTCTTAGACTGTATATGTATTAGTGTGCCCCCCCTCTTAGACTGTATATGTATTAGTGTGCCCCCCTCTTAGTCTGTATATGTTTTAATATGTCCCCCCTCTTAGTCTGTATATGTATTAGTGTGCCCCCCCCTCTTAGACTGTATATGTATTAGTGTGCCTCCCCTCTTAGTCTGTATATGTATTAGTGTGCCCCACCCCACTTAGTCTGTATGTTTTAGTATGCCCCCCTCTTAGTCTGTATATGTATTAGTGTGCCCCCCTCTTAGTCTGTATATGTATTAGTGTGCCCCCCCCTCTTAGTCTGTATATGTATTAGTGTGCCCCCCCTCTTAGACTGTATATGTATTAGTGTGCCCCCCCTCTTAGTCTGTATATGTATTAGTGTGCCCCCCTCTTAGTCTGTATATGTTTTAGTATGTCCCCCCTCTTAGTCTGTATATGTATTAGTGTGCCCCCCCCACTTAGTCTGTATATGTATTAGTGTGCCCCCCCCACTTAGTCTGTATATGTATTAGTATGTCCCCCCTCTTAGTCTGTATATGTATGAGTGTGCCCCCCCTCTTAGTCTGTATATGTATTAGTGTGCCCCCCCTCTTAGACTGTATATGTATTAGTGTGCCCCCCCCCTTAGTCTGTATATGTATTAGTGTGCCCCCCCCTCTTAGACTGTATATGTATTAGTGTGCCCCCCCCCCCTCTAGGTCTGTATATGTATTAGTGTGCCCCCCTCTTAGACTGTATATGTATTAGTGTGCCCCCCCTCTTAGACTGTATATGTATTAGTGTGCCCCCCCTCTTAGTCTGTATATGTATTAGTGTGCCCCCCTCTTAGACTGTATATGTTTTAGTGTGCCCCCCTCTTAGTCTGTATATGTATTACTGTGCCCCCCCCTCTTAGACTGTATATGTATTAGTGTGCCCCCCCTTAGTCTGTATATGTATTAGTGTGCCCCCCCTCTTAGTCTGTATATGTATTAGTGTGCCCCCCCTCTTAGACTGTATATGTATTAGTGTGCCCCCCTCCTCTTAGACTGTATATGTATTAGTGTGCCCCCCTCTTAGTCTTTATATGTATTAGTGTGCCCCCCCTCTTAGACTGTATATGTATTAGTGTGCCCCCCCCCTTAGTCTGTATATGTATTAGTGTGCCCCCCCCTCTTAGACTGTATATGTATTAGTGTGCCCCCCCTCTTAGTCTGTATATGTATTAGTATGTCCCCTTCTTAGTCTGTATATGTATTAGTGTGCCCCCCCCACTTAGTCTGTATATGTATTAGTATGTCCCCCCTCTTAGTCTGTATATGTATTAGTGTGCCCCCCTCTTAGACTGTATATGTATTAGTGTGCCCCCTCTCTTAGTCTGTATATGTATTAGTGTGCCCCCCCCCACTTAGTCTGTATATGTATTAGTGTGCCCCCCTCTTAGACTGTATATGTATTAGTGTGCCCCCCTCTTAGTCTGTATATGTATTAGTGTGCCCCCCTCTTAGTCTGTATATGTATTAGTGTGCCCCCCCTCTTAGACTGTATATGTATTAGTGTGCCCCCCTCTTAGTCTGTATATGTATTAGTGTGCCCCCCCTCTTAGACTGTATATGTATTAGTGTGCCCCCCCTTAGTCTGTATATGTATTAGTGTGCCCCCCCTCTTAGTCTGTATATGTATTTAGTGTGCCCCCCCTCTTAGACTGTATATGTATTAGTGTGCCCCCCCTTAGTCTGTATATGTATTAGTGTGCCCCCCCACTTAGTCTGTATATGTATTAGTGTGTCCCCCCTCTTAGTCTGTATATGTATTAGTGTGCCCCCCTCTTAGTCTGTATATGTATTTAGTGTGCCCCCCCCTTAGACTGTATATGTATTAGTGTGCCCCCCCCTTAGTCTGTATATGTATTAGTGTGCCCCCCTCTTAGACTGTATATGTATTAGTGTGCGGCCCCCTTAGTCTGTATATGTATTAGTGTGCCCCCCCTCTTAGACTGTATATGTATTAGTGTGCCCCCCCCCTTAGTCTGTATATGTATTAGTGTGCCCCCCCTCTTAGACTGTATATGTATTAGTGTGCCCCCCCCTTAGTCTGTATATGTATTAGTGTGCCCCCCTCTTAGTCTGTATATGTATTAGTGTGCCCCCCCTTAGTCTGTATATGTATTAGTGTGCCCCCCCTCTTAGTCTGTATTTGTAAAAGTGTGCCCCCCCTCTTAGACTGTATATGTATTAGTGTGCCCCCTCTTAGTCTGTATATGTATTAGTGTGCCCCCCCTCTTAGACTGTATATGTATTAGTGTGCCCCCCCTCTTAGACTGTATATGTATTAGTGTGCCCCCCTCTTAGTCTGTATATGTTTTAATATGTCCCCCCTCTTAGTCTGTATATGTATTAGTGTGCCCCCCCCTCTTAGACTGTATATGTATTAGTGTGCCTCCCCTCTTAGTCTGTATATGTATTAGTGTGCCCCACCCCACTTAGTCTGTATGTTTTAGTATGCCCCCCTCTTAGTCTGTATATGTATTAGTGTGCCCCCCTCTTAGTCTGTATATGTATTAGTGTGCCCCCCCCTCTTAGTCTGTATATGTATTAGTGTGCCCCCCCTCTTAGACTGTATATGTATTAGTGTGCCCCCCCTCTTAGTCTGTATATGTATTAGTGTGCCCCCCTCTTAGTCTGTATATGTTTTAGTATGTCCCCCCTCTTAGTCTGTATATGTATTAGTGTGCCCCCCCCACTTAGTCTGTATATGTATTAGTGTGCCCCCCCCACTTAGTCTGTATATGTATTAGTATGTCCCCCCTCTTAGTCTGTATATGTATGAGTGTGCCCCCCCTCTTAGTCTGTATATGTATTAGTGTGCCCCCCCTCTTAGACTGTATATGTATTAGTGTGCCCCCCCCCCTTAGTCTGTATATGTATTAGTGTGCCCCCCCCTCTTAGACTGTATATGTATTAGTGTGCCCCCCCCTCTAGGTCTGTATATGTATTAGTGTGCCCCCCTCTTAGACTGTATATGTATTAGTGTGCCCCCCCTCTTAGACTGTATATGTATTAGTGTGCCCCCCCTCTTAGTCTGTATATGTATTAGTGTGCCCCCCTCTTAGACTGTATATGTTTTAGTGTGCCCCCCTCTTAGTCTGTATATGTATTACTGTGCCCCCCCC
The DNA here is from genome assembly GCF_028390025.1 of Pseudophryne corroboree. Taxonomy (NCBI): domain Eukaryota; kingdom Metazoa; phylum Chordata; class Amphibia; order Anura; family Myobatrachidae; genus Pseudophryne; species Pseudophryne corroboree. The sequence goes on along the minus strand of NC_086448.1, from coordinate 27,424,857 downwards.
TCTTAGACTGTATATGTATTAGTGTGCCCCCCCATAGTCTGTATATGTATTAGTGTGCCCCCCCTCTTAGTCTGTATATGTATTAGTGTGCCCCCCCTCTTAGACTGTATATGTATTAGTGTGCCCCCCTCCTCTTAGACTGTATATGTATTAGTGTGCCCCCCTCTTAGTCTTTATATGTATTAGTGTGCCCCCCCTCTTAGACTGTATATGTATTAGTGTGCCCCCCCCTTAGTCTGTATATGTATTAGTGTGCCCCCCCTCTTAGACTGTATATGTATTAGTGTGCCCCCCCTCTTAGTCTGTATATGTATTAGTATGTCCCCCTCTTAGTCTGTATATGTATTAGTGTGCCCCCCCCACTTAGTCTGTATATGTATTAGTATGTCCCCCCTCTTAGTCTGTATATGTATTAGTGTGCCCCCCTCTTAGACTGTATATGTATTAGTGTGCCCCCTCTCTTAGTCTGTATATGTATTAGTGTGCCCCCCCCCACTTAGTCTGTATATGTATTAGTGTGCCCCCCTCTTAGACTGTATATGTATTAGTGTGCCCCCCTCTTAGTCTGTATATGTATTAGTGTGCCCCCCTCTTAGTCTGTATATGTATTAGTGTGCCCCCCCTCTTAGACTGTATATGTATTAGTGTGCCCCCCTCTTAGTCTGTATATGTATTAGTGTGCCCCCCCTCTTAGACTGTATATGTATTAGTGTGCCCCCCCTTAGTCTGTATATGTATTAGTGTGCCCCCCCTCTTAGACTGTATATGTATTAGTGTGCCCCCCCTCTTAGTCTGTATATGTATTAGTATGTCCCCCCTCTAAGTCTGTATATGTATTAGTGTGCCCCCCCCACTTAGTCTGTATATGTATTAGTATGTCCCCCCTCTTAGTCTGTATATGTATTAGTGTGCCCCCCCTCTTAGTCTTTATATGTATTAGTGTGCCCCCCCTCTTAGTCTGTATATGTATTAGTGTGCCCCCCTCTTAGTCTGTATATGTATTAGTGTGCGCCCCTCCCCTCCTAGTCTGTATATGTATTAGTGTGCCCCCTCTCTTAGACTGTATATGTATTAGTGTGCCCCCTCTCTTAGTCTGTATATGTATTAGTGTGCCCCCCCCACTTAGTCTGTATATGTATTAGTATGTCCACCCTCTTAGTCTGTATGTGTATTAGTGTGCCCCCCCTCTTAGACTGTATATGTATTAGTGTGCCCCCCCTCTTAGACTGTATATGTATTAGTGTGCCCCCCCCCTTAGTCTGTATATATATTAGTGTGCCCCCCCCCTCTTAGTCTGTATATGTATTAGTGTGCCCCCCCTCTTAGTCTGTATATGTATTAGTGTGCCCCCCCTCTTAGACTGTATATGTATTAGTGTGCCCCCCCCTCTTAGACTGTATATGTATTAGTGTGCCCCCCCCCTCTTAGTCTGTATATGTTTTAGTATGTCCCCCCTCTTAGTCTGTATATGTATTAGTGTGCCCCCCCCTCTTAGTCTGTATATGTATTAGTGTGCCCCCCCTCTTAGACTGTATATGTATTAGTGTGCCCCCCCTCTTAGACTGTATATGTATTAGTGTGCCCCCCCTCTTAGTCTGTATATGTATTAGTGTGCCCCCCCTCTTAGACTGTATATGTATTAGTGTGCCCCCCTCTTAGTCTGTATATGTTTTAGTATGTCCCCCCTCTTAGTCTGTATATGTATTAGTGTGCCCCCCCTCTTAGACTGTATATGTATTAGTGTGCCCCCCCCTCTTAGTCTGTATATGTATTAGTGTGCCCCCCCTCTTAGACTGTATATGTATTAGTGTGCCCCCCCTCTTAGACTGTATATGTATTAGTGTGCCCCCCCTCTTAGTCTGTATATGTATTAGTGTGCCCCCCTCTTAGACTGTATATGTATTAGTGTGCCCCCCTCTTAGTCTGTATATGTATTAGTGTGCCCCCCTCTTAGACTGTATATGTATTAGTGTGCCCCCCCCCTTAGTCTGTATATGTATTAGTGTGCCCCCCTCCCCACTTAGACTGTATATGTATTAGTGTGCCCCCCTCTTAGTCTGTATATGTATTAGTGTGCCCCCCCCCCCCCCCCCCTTCTCTGTACTGTATGTGCATTATTGGACCACTTTCCTCCTAGTCTTTATGTACATAATGGGCGGTAGTCAATTCTTTTCACCTCCTTCTACACCCGTTGTTTCCGCTGACGGGCGTGGTATAATCATTTCAGCTTGCTACCCCTGGGGTAACAAGGGCGCCCAAACCTTTACGCAGCTAAACTTGATTACTATGGGTGCGATATGTGCGAAAACGGGGATCACTTTAAAATGGAGATTGGGTGTAATATTATATCATTTGAATACCGCCCATTGTGTCTTGACTCCCCCCTTCCCTATAATTGTGGTCTGCTCCCTACCCTTGGTGTTTACCTTATCTCCGTCCTCACGGCAGCTCAGCTTCTGCTCCAGTCTCACCCTCTGGCATACCAGAATGCAGTATAAATGGGTAACGATGTGCACTCTTCAGGCAGCCAAGAATAGCTGCTGCAGAATCCCGGGGCTATGGCCTTCATTCCGAGTTGTTCGCTCGCTAGCTGCTTTTAGCAGCAATGCACACGCTAAGCCGCCGCCCTCTTGGAGTGTATCTTAGCTTAGCAGAATTGCGAACGAAAGATTAGCAGAATTGCGATTAGAAATTTCTTAGCAGTTTCTGAGTAGCTCCAGACCTACTCACAAATAGCGATCAGTTCAGTCAGTTTCGTTCCTGGTTTGACGTCACACACGCGCCCAGCGTTCGCCCAGACACTCCAGCGTTTTTCCCTGAAACGCCAGCGTTTTTCCGCACACTCCCATAAAACGGCCAGTTTCCGCCCAGAAACACCCACTTCCTGTCAATCACACTACGATCAGCAGAACGATGAAAAAACGTTGTTACGCCGTGAGTAAAATACCAAACTTTTGTGTTGATTTACTTGGCGCAGGCGCACTGCAAACATTGCGCATGCGCAGTTTGCGACTAATCGCTCCGTAGCGGAAAAAACTAACGAGCGAAAAACTCGGAATCACCCCCTATGTCCGACCGAAGGCTGAATATATATACGTAAGCACTGAGGTCATATTAAACCACAAGGGTTTTGAGGGTTGCCGCTTTAAGGATGTGTTATGATTGTTTTTGTTTGTTATGGCATGATTAGGGGTCAGCCAATGGTGGTCAAGTGGGGAGGAGAGTTTTGTTTGAAACTAGGCTGAGGCAGATTATCTGCCTCTTGGTTCCTGTTTTTCTGGACAGAGAAGTACTCTATTTTCTCATAGTCACTGATAATTCTTTCCCTGTGTTGTTTTCCTAATCTTTGACTTTCTTTTGCATTTTTTACTACCTTCTGTTTCATCTCCTATTCTTCACTATATATATCATCTCTATTCTTTCCCTGTTCCTCTCCCTCTAATGATTAGAGATGAGCGCCTGAAATTTTTCGGGTTTTGTGTTTTGGTTTTGGGTTCGGTTCCGCGGCCGTGTTTTGGGTTCGAACGCGTTTTGGCAAAACCTCACCGAATTATTTTTGTCGGATTCGGGTGTGTTTTGGATTCGGGTGTTTTTTTCCAAAAACACTAAAAAACAGCTTAAATCATAGAATTTGGGGGTCATTTTGATCCCAAAGTATTATTAACCTCAAAAACCATAATTTACACTCATTTTCAGTCTATTCTGAATACCTCACACCTCACAATATTATTTTTAGTCCTAAAATTTGCACCGAGGTCGCTGTGTGAGTAAGATAAGCGACCCTAGTGGCCGACACAAACACCGGGCCCATCTAGGAGTGGCACTGCAGTGTCACGCAGGATGTCCCTTCCAAAAAACCCTCCCCAAACAGCACATGACGCAAAGAAAAAAAGAGGCGCAATGAGGTAGCTGTGTGAGTAAGATTAGCGACCCTAGTGGCCGACACAAACACCGGGCCCATCTAGGAGTGGCACTGCAGTGTCACGCAGGATGGCCCTTCCAAAAAACCCTCCCCAAACAGCACATGACGCAAAGAAAAAAAGAGGCGCAATGAGGTAGCTGTGTGAGTAAGATTAGCGACCCTAGTGGCCGACACAAACACCGGGCCCATCTAGGAGTGGCACTGCAGTGTCACGCAGGATGGCCCTTCCAAAAAACCCTCCCCAAACAGCACATGACGCAAAGAAAAAAAGAGGCGCAATGAGGTAGCTGACTGTGTGAGTAAGATTAGCGACCCTAGTGGCCGACACAAACACCGGGCCCATCTAGGAGTGGCACTGCAGTGTCACGCAGGATGTCCCTTCCAAAAAACCCTCCCCAAACAGCACATGACGCAAAGAAAAAAAGAGGCGCAATGAGGTAGCTGTGTGAGTAAGATTAGCGACCCTAGTGGCCGACACAAACACCGGGCCCATCTAGGAGTGGCACTGCAGTGTCACGCAGGATGTACCTTCCAAAAAACCCTCCCCAATCAGCACATGATGCAAAGAAAAAGAAAAGAAAAAAGAGGTGCAAGATGGAATTATCCTTGGGCCCTCCCACCCACCCTTATGTTGTATAAACAAAACAGGACATGCACACTTTAACCAACCCATCATTTCAGTGACAGGGTCTGCCACACGACTGTGACTGATATGACGGGTTGGTTTGGACCCCCCCCAAAAAAGAAGCAATTAATCTCTCCTTGCACAAACTGGCTCTACAGAGGCAAGATGTCCACCTCATCTTCACCCTCCGATATATCACCGTGTACATCCCCCTCCTCACAGATTATCAATTCGTCCCCACTGGAATCCACCATCTCAGCTCCCTGTGTACTTTGTGGAGGCAATTGCTGCTGGTCAATGTCTCCGCGGAGGAATTGATTATAATTCATTTTAATGAACATCATCTTCTCCACATTTTCTGGATGTAACCTCGTACGCCGATTGCTGACAAGGTGAGCGGCGGCACTAAACACTCTTTCGGAGTACACACTTGTGGGAGGGCAACTTAGGTAGAATAAAGCCAGTTTGTGCAAGGGCCTCCAAATTGCCTCTTTTTCCTGCCAGTATAAGTACGGACTGTGTGACGTGCCTACTTGGATGCGGTCACTCATATAATCCTCCACCATTCTATCAATGTTGAGAGAATCATATGCAGTGACAGTAGACGACATGTCCGTAATCGTTGGCAGGTCCTTCAGTCCGGACCAGATGTCAGCATCAGCAGTCGCTCCAGACTGCCCTGCATCACCGCCAGCGGGTGGGCTCGGAATTCTGAGCCTTTTCCTCGCACCCCCAGTTGCGGGAGAATGTGAAGGAGGAGATGTTGACAGGTCGCGTTCCGCTTGACTTGACAATTTTGTCACCAGCAGGTCTTTCAACCCCAGCAGACCTGTGTCTGCCGGAAAGAGAGATCCAAGGTAGGCTTTAAATCTAGGATCGAGCACGGTGGCCAAAATGTAGTGCTCTGATTTCAACAGATTGACCACCCGTGAATCCTTGTTAAGCGAATTAAGGGCTGCATCCACAAGTCCCACATGCCTAGCGGAATCGCTCCGTGTTAGCTCCTTCTTCAATGCCTCCAGCTTCTTCTGCAAAAGCCTGATGAGGGGAATGACCTGACTCAGGCTGGCAGTGTCTGAACTGACTTCACGTGTGGCAAGTTCAAAGGGCATCAGAACCTTGCACAACGTTGAAATCATTCTCCACTGCACTTGAGACAGGTGCATTCCATCTCCTATATCGTGCTCAATTGTATAGGCTTGAATGGCCTTTTGCTGCTCCTCCAACCTCTGAAGCATATAGAGGGTTGAATTCCACCTCGTTACCACTTCTTGCTTCAGATGATGGCAGGGCAGGTTCAGTAGTTTTTGGTGGTGCTCCAGTCTTCTGTACGTGGTGCCTGTACGCCGAAAGTGTCCCGCAATTTTTCTGGCCACCGACAGCATCTCTTGCACGCCCCTGTCGTTTTTTAAAAAATTCTGCACCACCAAATTCAAGGTATGTGCAAAACATGGGACGTGCTGGAATTTGCCCATATTTAATGCACACACAATATTGCTGGCGTTGTCCGATGCCACAAATCCACAGGAGAGTCCAATTGGGGTAAGCCATTCCGCGATGATCTTCCTCAGTTGCCGTAAGAGGTTTTCAGCTGTGTGCGTATTCTGGAAAGCGGTGATACAAAGCGTAGCCTGCCTAGGAAAGAGTTGGCGTTTGCGAGATGCTGCTACTGGTGCCGCCGCTGCTGTTCTTGCGGCGGGAGTCCATACATCTACCCAGTGGGCTGTCACAGTCATATAGTCCTGACCCTGCCCTGCTCCACTTGTCCACATGTCCGTGGTTAAGTGGACATTGGGTACAACTGCATTTTTTAGGAGACTGGTGAGTCTTTTTCTGACGTCCGTGTACATTCTCGGTATCGCCTGCCTAGAGAAGTGGAACCTAGATGGTATTTGGTAACGGGGGCACACTGCCTCAATAAATTGTCTAGTTCCCTGTGAACTAACGGCGGATACCGGACGCACGTCTAACACCAACATAGTTGTCAAGGACTCAGTTATCCGCTTTGCAGTAGGATGACTGCTGTGATATTTCATCTTCCTCGCAAAGGACTGTTGAACAGTCAATTGCTTACTGGAAGTAGTACAAGTGGGCTTACGACTTCCCCTCTGGGATGACCATCGACTCCCAGCGGCAACAACAGCAGCGCCAGCAGCAGTAGGCGTTACACGCAAGGATGCATCGGAGGAATCCCAGGCAGGAGAGGACTCGTCAGACTTGCCAGTGACATGGCCTGCAGGACTATTGGCATTCCTGGGGAAGGAGGAAATTGACACTGAGGGAGTTGGTGGGGTGGTTTGCGTGAGCTTGGTTACAAGAGGAAGGGATTTACTGGTCAGTGGACTGCTTCCGCTGTCACCCAAAGTTTTTGAACTTGTCACTGACTTATTATGAATGCGCTGCAGGTGACGTATAAGGGAGGATGTTCCGAGGTGGTTAACGTCCTTACCCCTACTTATTACAGCTTGACAAAGGGAACACACGGCTTGACACCTGTTGTCCGCATTTCTGGTGAAATACCTCCACACCGAAGAGCTGATTTTTTTGGTATTTTCACCTGGCATGTCAACGGCCATATTCCTCCCACGGACAACAGGTGTCTCCCCGGGTGCCTGACTTAAACAAACCACCTCACCATCAGAATCCTCCTGGTCAATTTCCTCCCCAGCGCCAGCAACACCCATATCCTCCTCATCCTGGTGTACTTCAACACTGACATCTTCAATCTGACTATCAGGAACTGGACTGCGGGTGCTCCTTCCAGCACTTGCAGGGGGCATGCAAATAGTGGAAGGCGCATGCTCTTCACGTCCAGTGTTGGGAAGGTCAGGCATCGCAAACGACACAATTGGACTCTCCTTGTGGATTTGGGATTTCAAAGAACGCACAGTTCTTTGCGGTGCTTTTGCCAGCTTGAGTCTTTTCAGTTTTCTAGCGAGAGGCTGAGTGCTTCCATCCTCATGTGAAGCTGAACCACTAGCCATGAACATAGGCCAGGGCCTCAGCCGTTCCTTGCCACTCCGTGTGGTAAATGGCATATTGGCAAGTTTACGCTTCTCCTCCGACAATTTTATTTTAGGTTTTGGAGTCCTTTTTTTTCTGATATTTGGTGTTTTGGATTTGACATGCTCTGTACTATGACATTGGGCATCGGCCTTGGCAGACGACGTTGCTGGCATTTCATCGTCTCGGCCATGACTAGTGGCAGCAGCTTCAGCACGAGGTGGAAGTGGATCTTGATCTTTCCCTAATTTTGGAACCTCAACTTTTTTGTTCTCCATATTTTATAGGCAGAACTAAAAGGCACCTCAGGTAAACAATGGAGATGGATGGATTGGATACTAGTATACAATTATGGACGGACTGCCACGGTTAGGTGGTATAAAAAAACCACGGTTAGGTGGTATATATTATAATAATAATACAATTATGGATGGACGGACTGCCTGCCGACTGCCGACACAGAGGTAGCCACAGCCGTGAACTACCGCACTGTACACTGGTTGATAAAGAGATAGTAGTATACTCGTAACAACTAGTATGACACTATGACGACGGTATAAAGAATGAAAAAAAAACCACGGTTAGGTGGTATATATTATAATAATAATACAATTATGGATGGACGGACTGCCTGCCGACTGCCGACACAGAGGTAGCCACAGCCGTGAACTACCGCACTGTACACTGGTTGATAAAGAGATAGTAGTATACTCGTAACAACTAGTATGACACTATGACGACGGTATAAAGAATGAAAAAAAAACCACGGTTAGGTGGTATATATTATAATAATAATACAATTATGGATGGACGGACTGCCTGCCGACTGCCGACACAGAGGTAGCCACAGCCGTGAACTACCGCACTGTACACTGGTTGATAAAGAGATAGTAGTATACTCGTAACAACTAGTATGACACTATGACGACGGTATAAAGAATGAAAAAAAAACCACGGTTAGGTGGTATATATTATAATAATAATACAATTATGGATGGACGGACTGCCTGCCGACTGCCGACACAGAGGTAGCCACAGCCGTGAACTACCGCACTGTACACTGGTTGATAAAGAGATAGTAGTATACTCGTAACAACTAGTATGACACTATGACGACGGTATAAAGAATGAAAAAAAAACCACGGTTAGGTGGTATATATTATAATAATAATACAATTATGGATGGACGGACTGCCTGCCGACTGCCGACACAGAGGTAGCCACAGCCGTGAACTACCGCACTGTACACTGGTTGATAAAGAGATAGTAGTATACTCGTAACAACTAGTATGACACTATGACGACGGTATAAAGAATGCAAAAAAAACCACAGTTAGGTGGTATATATTATAATAATAATACAATTATGGATGGACGGACTGCCTGCCGACTGCCGACACAGAGGTAGCCACAGCCGTGAACTACCGCACTGTACACTGGTTGATAAAGAGATAGTAGTATACTCGTAACAACTAGTATGACACTATGACGACGGTATAAAGAATGAAAAAAAAACCACGGTTAGGTGGTATATATTATAATAATAATACAATTATGGATGGACGGACTGCCTGCCGACTGCTGACACAGAGGTAGCCACAGCCGTGAACTACCGCACTGTACACTGGTTGATAAAGAGATAGTAGTATACTCGTAACAATTAGGATGACACTATGACGGTATAAAGAATGAAAAAAAAACCACGGTTAGGTGGTAGGTATATAATAATAAATAATACAATTCTGGTCGGACGGACTGCCTGCCGTGTGCCGACACAGAGGTAGCCACAGCCGTGAACTACCGCACTGTACACTGGTTGATAAAGAGATAGTAGTATACTCGTAACAATTAGGATGACACTATGACGGTATAAAGAATGAAAAAAAAACCACGGTTAGGTGGTAGGTATATAATAATAAATAATACAATTCTGGTCGGACGGACTGCCTGCCGTGTGCCGACACAGAGGTAGCCACAGCCGTGAACTACCGCACTGTACACTGGTTGATAAAGAGATAGTAGTATACTCGTAACAATTAGGATGACACTATGACGGTATAAAGAATGAAAAAAAAACCACGGTTAGGTGGTAGGTATATAATAATAAATAATACAATTCTGGTCGGACGGACTGCCTGCCGTGTGCCGACACAGAGGTAGCCACAGCCGTGAACTACCGCACTGTACACTGGTTGATAAAGAGATAGTAGTATACTCGTAACAATTAGGATGACACTATGACGGTATAAAGAATGAAAAAAAAACCACGGTTAGGTGGTAGGTATATAATAATAAATAATACAATTCTGGTCGGACGGACTGCCTGCCGTGTGCCGACACAGAGGTAGCCACAGCCGTGAACTACCGCACTGTACTGTGTCTGCTGCTAATATAGACTGGTTGATATTTAAAGAGATATTAGTAGTATACAACAATACTATACTGGTGGTCAGGCACTGGTCACCACTCCTGCAGCAAAAGTGTGCACTGTTAATTAATATAATTGTACTCCTGGCTCCTGCTAACAACCTGCAGTGCTCCCCAGTCTCCCCCACAATTAATTATAAGCTTTTAATTTATACATTGATGACTGTGCAGCACACTGGGCTGAGCTGAGTGCACACAGACTGAGTCACACTGTGTGACTGACTGTGCTGTGTATCGTTTTTTTTTTCAGGCAGAGAACGGATATAGCAGAGAGAAGTGAACGGATATATTATATTAAATAAAAGTTAACTAGCAACTGCACTGGTCACTGACTGTGGTAAACTAACTCTGTCTGCGACTCTGCACAATCTCTCTCTATCTAATCTATCTATCTCTATTCTAATGGAGAGGACGCCAGACACGTCCTCTCCCTATCAATCTCAATGCACGAGTGAAAATGGCGGCGACGCGCGGCTCCTTATATAGAATCCGAGTCTCGCGATAGAATCCGAGCCTCGCGAGAATCCGACAGCGTCATGATGACGTTCGGGCGCGCTCGGGTTAACCGAGCAAGGCGGGAAGATCCGAGTCGCTCGGACCCGTGGAAAAAAAAGTGAAGTTCGTGCGGGTTCGGATTCAAAGAAACCGAACCCGCTCATCTCTACTAATGATGTCTCGCCCCCAGCGCCTCTCTTCCCCCCCCTACCCGCCCGCTTTATGGATGCTTATACTATTGGGGGCCAGGCAGCTGCTGGCTCCCAGGCTGTTACCCGCAGCGGTCGCCAGGCGGCTCTGGAATTCCGAGCCCATGCGGCCTCGTCTGCCTACAGCCCCTGCCGCCAGTTCCTGTGAAGCGAGCAGCCTTCACCGGGTACTTCTCCCGGCTACGGCTGCTGGCTTCGGCACTGCTCCCCGCCGCGCTCGCAGGTCTGAGTGGTGCTCTCCCCGGTGGCGGCGGTTGGCAGGGGTGCTGCTGGGGGGTTCAGGTGCGGGCGTTCGTGCTCCCGCGCTCGCCGGGCTGCCCCTGCGGCTAATGTAATTGCTTCACCCGTATGGCCGATCACCGCGGCCGTCGGGTCAAGGCAGCAGCGCAGGCTACACAGGATCTCCTCGGCGGCGGCCGCTGCTGGGGGATCAGGATGCGGGCGTCCACCCTCCCGAGATCTGGGCAGTAGAGGGGGGGGGCTTAGCTCTGTGCCGCAGTTTCACTGGCATGCAGGAGGGGGAGGCTGTGACTGCTTGCCATCGCAGGAGACAGGCAAGGCAGGCTTCTCCCTCTCCTGTGGTGCCACAGAATAGGGGGGCAGGCGGGGGAGACATATTAGGGCTAATTATGATAAGCCTACAGTGCAGGGGGACAATCAGGGGGAAGCAGACGGCCACAGCCTGGAACAGGGGGCTGACGGGTCCAGTAGGGTGGTAGGGGCTGTCGCTAGCGTCCCACTGTATAGCGAGGTGGTGATTCATGGGGGGCTTTCACAGGGTGGAGCGGCGGTTGGGACCACGGATGTGGTGTCTTCAACTGCGTTCCACCATACTGCCGTTCTAGGACTGGCACCTGGGCTCCCGAGTACATCAGTCACGGTGAATAGGGTCGAGCAGTCACCGCGGACCCAGGTTATGGGGGTCCGGGAGGGCTGCGTAGGCACAGCACCTTCTTTAGCTCCGCCTCGGGTGCTGTCTCCATTGCGCAGGGCTAAGCGGGCTTGGCTACAGCGCTCCCGTTTAATTCCTCAGAGATGCTCCACTCCTGCGGTCACGCCAGCGATCCCTGTCACTGTCACTACCGCATCAGCGAATGCTACCCCTGACCATTCCGAAGCGTTGAAGGCGGTCCAAAAGTTGGTGTCGCTGGCGGAAGTTTTGGCCCCATTGTTGGCGGGGTTACCTTCGCAGGCAACTGGCGCGGCAGCTGAGCAATCCGGATGCTACATCTTTGCAGATGGCGCATGGACAGGAACAGCTAGGTACGCTTGCTGGTCAGGTGCTTGCTGCGTTGGTGGTTCAGACGCCCCTTTCTTCCGCCCAGCTTGATACCAGGACTTCTGCTCCCACTGTCTCTTTCGATGCCTCGTTGTCCGCTCCTTTTCCGGATGTCTCCACAGGTGCTACCTCGGATGTCGTGGTGGAGGCGCAAGCCGCTTCGGGTCGTGCGGCAGAAGATGATGCGGTTGCAGGTCCTTCAGGTGGGTCTTCTGCGCCTGCCAAGCGATCCAGCAAGCGGGCAGTATCGTCGTCTTCTTCCTCTAGTTCCAGTTCTGATAGCTCAGAAAGGAAGGGCGCAAAACGGTCAAGGCGCAGCCATCGCCGTTCTAGACATAGAGGTCCCGCTCCTCCAGTGAAAGCAGTTCTGGGTCACCGGTGTTCTCACGAGGGGAGGTAGTCCATTGTGATAATACGGCGGTGCTTCGGGGTTTGCGCCGTAGTGTTCGCGATAGAATTAAAAAGGGGAAGTACGTTAATTTGTTTGCGCTGACAGCTAAGAATAAGAAAGCGCTTAGGGCAGCAAAGCGGCAAAGTGGCGTGGGCGAAGATACTTATTGTTCATATCACAGATAGCAGGCTGGGTTTTTCATGTTCGCTGCATGTTATATGGAGACCAGGCCTCAGGAGCACATGAATGTCATCAAGTATCTCCATTTGATACATTCCATGTTCCGCTCCGATAGTGATAATTCTTGGTGGACGTATGATGAGGAATTCCGGCAGTAGCAGTCGGGTACCTCTGTTATTGACTTTGGGTGTAAAGATGTTGAGGTGTGGCTGGAGCTCCCATGGTCAACTTCTGCCCAGGCAGTCCCCGCGCCGTGGCGTCCGCAACCTCCCTTTCGAGGGGCTCCTCCATCGCCAAATCCACGTAGGTGTTATGCCTTCAACAATTCCAGCTTACCGGCAGGAACCCGTTGTAGATTTAGGCATGCTTGCCTCTGCTGCGGAGGTTCGCACCCCGCTAAAGACTGCCTGCGCGCAAAAGCAGGGCCTCCCGACTGTCTACAGGGGGCGGGTCTAAGTAAGGCCGCATCTCCAATCCGACTGGAGCATTGGTTGAGGATGTATCCCAACAGGGCTGAGGCTGAGTTTTTGTATTCAGGTTTTCAAGACGGTTTTCGGTTGCCAATTTTTTGGGCGGTCCCGGTGGGGTTACCAAAAAAATTGAAATCTGCAAGGGAATTGCCGCAGGTGGTGTTGGAGAGGGTGCGAAAGGAGGTCACGTTGGGCTGAATGGCTGGACCTTTTCCATCACCCCCTTTGGCGGACCTGGTTCTGTCTCCGGTGGGTGTTGTCCCCAAGAAGGAACCAGGTAAATATCGGCTGATACAGCATTTGTCTTACCCATGGGGATCCTCGGTAAACGATGCAATTCCTGCAGAATTGTGTTGGGTGCGATATCAGTCGTTCGATCAGGCATTGGATCTGGTTAGAGATTCTGGACAGGGATCCTTGTTGGCCAAGATTGATGTGGAATCTACCTTTCGCCTGTTGCCGCTACATCCTGAGTCGTTTCGGTTCATGGGCTTTCGCTTGTCTAGCGGTTTCTACGTTGACAAGTGCTTGCCCATGGGCTGTTCTATTTCGTGCGCCTTTTTCGAACGTTTTAGCACTTTTCTACACTGGTGCATGATGGCTGGCACCGGGGAACGCGGGGTGGCTCACTACCTTGATGATTTCCTGAGCATTGGGCCGGCAGATTCGCCCCGTTGCGGTGAGCTCCTGTTTTCGGTGCAGGCGCTCTTTGCATTTTTTGTGGTCCCGGTGGCGCGCGATAAGACCGAAGGGCCGGTGACGAGGCTGTCCTTTTTGGGTATCGAGATTGATACACTGGCTGCTGTCGTCTTCCTCGCGAGAAGATAGATAAGTTGCGTGAGGCTATTACAGTGGCGCTGTCAGCTGGTAAGCTCAAGCTGTGTCAGATACAGTCCATGCTAGGCCTACTTCACTTCACTTGCCGGGTGGTGCCCATTGGTAGGGTGTTTTGCAGGAAACTGGAGTGCTCCACATCCGGCGTTGCGCTCCCGCACCATTTTGTAAGGTTGTCAGCTGAGGTAAAGCGAGATTTAAGGATTTGGGATGTCTTTCTTTCCCAGTTCAATAATGTACTGATTTCGCCAGCTCCCGCCTGCAGCAACTTGCAACTTCAACTCTTTACTGATGCTGCGAGGGCGTCCGGCTTTGGGGCTTTTCTCAACGGTTCTTGGTGTGCCGCACCTTGGCCGGCGGACTGGATTCGGGAGGGGTTGACAAGGAACATGCTGTTGCTTGAACTGTTTCCCATAGTGGTGGCATTGGAGTTGTGGGGGGACCGTTTAAGCAACTCTAGCATTGTTTTTTGGTGTGACAACCTTGGAGTTGTGCAGGTGATCAATCGCCAGAGTTGCTCCTCTCTGCCGGTTGTTCGTTTGCTGTCCAGGCTGGTCTTACGCTGCCTTATCCTTAACATTCAGTTTGTAGCAAAATGTGCCGGGGGTTCAAAATGTAATTGCGGACGCGCTTTCTAGATTTGATTGGACAAGGTTTCGTCCACTAGCTCCTCAGGCGGAGTTAGTGGGTGACCCATGTTCTCTTTATGTTTGGCAGGTGATAAGGCCGGCATGGAGGAATTAGCAACCCGTGCGATTGCACCAAGACCATTGCGCTGCTATCGAGCGGGTTGGCTTGAATGGGAGCTTTTCTGTAAATCTGCGGCTCAGGCAGGTAAGGGCTTACGTAAGACTATGCTGGCTTTCGTATGGAGCCTTTACACTCAAGGGCGTTCAGTTGCCGTAGTGAGGCGTATTCTAGCAGGCGTTTCTTATTTCTCATCACTGTACGATAGGCCTGATCCCTCAAGGTCCTTTCTGGTGTCAAGGGCATTGAGGGGTTGATACCGGTCAATTCCCCCGTCGGTTGATTGCAGACGACCAATTGACAATTTGCTTTTGCCCCGTCTTTTGGATTCGGTTTTAGAGATATGTTACTCTTCATACGAAAGTTTATTGTTCCGTTTAAGTTTTTCCATGGCGTTCCATGGAGCATTCCGGGTTTGTGAGCTTGTTGCTCCTTTCAAACGGGTTGAATTTCCCCTCTCTTGTGAGGACGTAATAGTTCAACCTGAGGTTCTTTTATGTCACCTGCGGCGTTCCAAGACTGACCATGCTGGTAGAGGGCGTTGGGTATCGCTTCGGCCGTGCTCAGACGATAGGGTATGTCCTGTGACGCTGGCTCAGGCCTTCCTGCAGGTGCGGCCTGACCTGTCTGGGGCATGGTTGATGCATGCAGATGGGATCCCGGTTACAAAATACCAGTTTTGTCATGTCTTGAAGCGTTGTCTGGCTGCATTGGGCCTATCCTCGGAGGAGTTCGGGACGCATTCATTTCGTATCGAGGCTGCAACATCTGCGGCTGTCGCAGGCCATTCCGATGCTGAGATTCAGTCTCTGGGTTGGTGGCGCTCTAATGCGTTTCGGTCATATATACGTCCCAGTTTCTGTTTTTTGCCAACAAACATAGCTGACTGGAGGACTAACAACTCGCCGACATACCGCGGGAGTTTTTGAGGAATTTCACTTCCCCCGGGGGTCCAATTGGCACTCCAATTATGATTATATGGCGTTAGTAATGTTAGCTACTCCGGGAGTTGAGTGTTTTCGCCTCAAGGTCTGGTCGGCTAAGTTTGTCTTCCCCTACTGTTCCTCGTTTGTTGCTGTGTTGTGTTGTATGGAGGTGGATCTTTGTTGGTTTTTTTGTTCTCATATATATCTGCCCTTCATGTGCTGACTGAATTTTAACGTGTTTCAGGTGGACCTGATTGCAAGCCGGTGTGGGTGCTAGGGCATTCTTATGTTTTTTAGGCGGCTCGTTGCCCAGCTGCTGTGGATGCCGATTATTTTCAACATGCTCCACTGATTCGGTGGTTAGGTTTTCGAGGGATGCGCTGGGGCTCGCTCCGGGCTCGCCTTGTGGAGGCTGTACGGTGTTTTGGATTGCCGAAGGTTTTGATGTTACACTTAGGGGGCAATGATATTGGTCAGCTGACAGCTCTGGAGTTGCGTTCGTTTATAATCAGGGACTTGCATGTGATCGCTGAGGCTTTGCCTGAGTGTAAAATGGTTTGGTCTTCTTTGGTCCCTAGGCGTGTTTGGCGAAATGCTACTGTAGGTCTGGTGCTCGGTTGGATGTGGCTCGGAAAAAGGTAAATATCGCAGTGGCTCGTTATCTGTTGGAGAATGATGGCGGAGTGGTGGAGCATGGTTTGATTAGATTCCAGGATGCACACCTTTACCGGTCGATGGGGTTCACCTTAACGCTGAAGGTATGGCCATTTTTCGTGGAGGATTTGTTCTGCTGGTTAAGGGAGTTTCTTTAGAGATTGTTTGGTGGCGGTGCTGCGGCGTAGGCCTGGCTTTGGCGGTAAAGAACGGTTGGTTGTTAAATTTTTAGGCTTTAGTGGGTGCGCTCTCCTTGCAGTGGGGTATGACGTAAACCAATTGTCCGGGACGGGAAATGGTTACACCACCTGAACGGGTGGGTTGTGGAGTGGAGAGTTGAACACCAACGCTTGGTTTTGTGTGTGTGTTTGTTTTCCCTGTCCGTTCTTTAGTGCCGCCACCATTTAAAGAAAAAATGTAAAATAGTACCTGTCAATAATAAATTTGACAAAGATTTTAAACGCCAGCACTGTTTTCTGTGTCTTTATTTTAGTTGTTAAGTTATAATAGGTAGTTGTGATTAAATACAGGTAGAGGGGGTAACACGAAAAATACCCCGACGATAGTGGGTTTAATTGTGCGGTCGTTGTGGTTGCCCATGCGGTGCCTTGAGCCCCAGCAGGAAAGGGGAGGAGCAGAGAGAGCGACCCCTCCTTCCCCTCCAGCTGGCCTGTCCTCGTCACTCAGCAGCACTTAGTCTAGGGGGGAGGAGCTGAGATTAGAGGGGAGAGCTGCTCCCCCTCTTCCCTCTCGTCCGTCACTCAGCACAGCAGCACCATTAATAGTCTGGGGGGAGGAGGCGCTCAGGAGAAGAGGGGCGAGTGACCCGTCCTCCCGCTCCGGACAGGACTTCAATGTACAGACTGGAGCACTGTCTGGTGGCAGGCGCAGCGCTGGTGGCGGCATACAATGAGGGGAATTCAATTGTTTGAAAAGTCAGTTGGGTGTCTGTTTTTTTCGTGTCTATTAGATAGCAAAAACAGACTCCCAACTGCGTTTTCAAACATTAAATATCCCTCAATGAGTCAGTGGGACTCACTGTAATTGCAGCAGCTATGGGCCCCTTCACTGTGGCGGGCTGTGGGCCTATTTTCAATGGGGGGCCTGGAGATGCAGCTCCACCCACACCATTGTTAACCCGGCCCTCGGTACAGACAGGGAAAGGATAGACTGGTGAAGGAGAGATACTGGCACAGACATGGGTAGGACAGTCTGGCACAGAGAGGGGAAACTGAGAGACTGGCATAGACAGGGTGAGGGTGAGATACTGGCACAGACAGAGGCAGACAGGGAGAGGCTGGTAGAGACCAGGGGGGTCATTCTGAGTTGATCGCTAGCTGCCGTTGTTTGCTGCGTAGCGATCATTGAAAAAAGCGGCTAATCTGCGCATGCATATGCACTGCAAGTCCTTTGTGGTTTTTCACTGGTTCTAGCGATGATTCCAATCGCACAGCCGAACGCAAGGAGATTGATAGGAAGAGGGTGTTTATGGGTGTCAACTGACCGTTTTCTGTGAGTGGTTGGAAAAACGCAGGTGTGGCCGGGCATTTGCAGGGCGGGTATCTGACGCCATTACCGTGTCACTCGTCGCAGCAATCATCGCACAGGATAAGTAACTACAGGGCTGGTCTTGTTTTGCACAAAATGTGTTTGCAGGCGCTCTGCTGCACAAGCGTTCGCACTCCTGCAAAGCGAAAATACACTCTCCCATGGGCGGCGACTATGTGTTTGCACGGCTGCTAAAAACTGCTAGCGAGCGATCAACAAGGAATGACCCCCAATGATGGGCAGAAAAAGCAGTATGGAGGCAGCCCTCTGTGGCGCTATCTTGTAAGCATTCTGAGAGGCTGGTGCAGATCAGGAGACTGCACACAAGCTGGCACAGAGAGAGACTGTCAGACACAGAAGTTGGCACAGACATGGAAGTGCAGAGAGTCTGGTTCAGACAGGGGGCGGGATGTATTAACATACATCGCCGCCCCTCGCCGGTTACCGCAGCGATGTTGATTACATATTTGGTTTTACTCGGTTTTACTCGGTTCTCAAAACCGAATCTTATTGGCTCACTGATGTCACGTGTTTTGGATAGCCAATAAGATTCGGTTTTGAGAACCGAGTAAAACCGAGTAAAACCGAATCCGCTCAGTACTAACATATGCGATCAACATCGCGATGCGGTGACGGAGGCCACCCGCGATACCTGTTAGGTGGTCTGCGGGGGGTCTCCGTCACCTCCCAGGGGTCCCCACACCTGCTAGATGCCGGGAAGCAGCAGCAGGCTGCCCCCGGCGCCTCCTCCTCCCCCCTGCAGCCGGAAGGACGTCCGGCTGCGTTGCTAGGGGGAGGAGGAGATTACCTTTCGGGTCCAGGGCAGCCTGGAGGAAGGTAAGCCGGGGGGGGGGAGGGGGGAGGGGGGGAGGCGTCTGCGGCGGTGTCGGCGGGTTGTGGCGGTCGGCGAAAAAAAGCCCATAGGCTTCTATAGGGTATCGCCATCCAGAGATGGCGATAACCTGGACGCCGAAAACGCGGCGGTAGGGTGTTAGTAAATATGAAAATGCGGTAAAACCCCCATTTTCGGGGGTTTTACCGCATTTTTGCTTTAGTACATCCCGCCCAGGGGGTGAAAAGTTGGTGCAGATGGGGACAAGCAGACAGGCAGGTGACTGAGATAGGCTGAGATGCAGGGGCAGACAGGGGAATAGTAGAGAGGCAAGCCCAGACAGGGGACATAAATAGGGGTTGCACAGACGGGAGAAGAGCAGAGATTCTGGCGCTAATAGAAAAGCAGAGGCTCAGATACAGTAGGTGAGAAGGTACAAAATAATTAGCAGTATATTTACTAGAGTGCGGGTTTTATTAGTGGAAATGTTGCCCATAGCAACCAGAATCTGATTGGTTGCTATGGGCAACATCTCCACTTCCAAAACCTGCACTTTAGTAAATATACCCCTGAGTATGAGAAAATAGGCAGAAGGGAAAAACTTTGCCCTCAGGCCTGGCTCCATGTGGGTGTGGATCGTTGGGTCAACAGTAACTGGGTTGACAGTCATTAGGTCAACCCCTATTGGTCAACACTGAGTAGGTCGACACCTAAAATAGGTTTACACGGTCATTAGGTCGACATGGAAAAGGATGACATGGAAAAAGGTCGACATGTTGTTTTTTTGTGTCGTTTTCTTCGTAAAGTGATCGGGAACCCCAATTGGTGCACCGTGTCCCCTCACATGCTTCAGGCAAGGTTACTATTCCCACTCGTAGTCCACCTGGATAGTAAAGTGTGGAAAAGATCAAAAAATAAAAAAAAAATGAAAAACTCATGTCGGCCTTTTCATGTGTTGACTAGAGATGAGCGCCTGAAATTTTTCGGGTTTTGTGTTTTGGTTTTGGGTTCGGTTCCGCGGCCGTGTTTTGGGTTCGAACGCGTTTTGGCAAAACCTCACCGAATTTTTTTTGTCGGATTCGGGTGTGTTTTGGATTCGGGTGTTTTTTTCCAAAAACACTAAAAAACAGCTTAAATCATAGAATTTGGGGGTCATTTTGATCCCAAAGTATTATTAACCTCAAAAACCATAATTTACACTCATTTTCAGTCTATTCTGAATACCTCACACCTCACAATATTATTTTTAGTCCTAAAATTTGCACCGAGGTCGCTGTGTGAGTAAGATAAGCGACCCTAGTGGCCGACACAAACACCGGGCCCATCTAGGAGTGGCACTGCAGTGTCACGCAGGATGGCCCTTCCAAAAAACCCTCCCCAAACAGCACATGACGCAAAGAAAAAAAGAGGCGCAATGAGGTAGCTGTGTGAGTAAGATTAGCGACCCTAGTGGCCGACACAAACACCGGGCCCATCTAGGAGTGGCACTGCAGTGTCACGCAGGATGGCCCTTCCAAAAAACCCTCCCCAAACAGCACATGACGCAAAGAAAAAAAGAGGCGCAATGAGGTAGCTGTGTGAGTAAGATTAGCGACCCTAGTGGCCGACACAAACACCGGGCCCATCTAGGAGTGGCACTGCAGTGTCACGCAGGATGGCCCTTCCAAAAAACCCTCCCCAAACAGCACATGACGCAAAGAAAAAAAGAGGCGCAATGAGGTAGCTGACTGTGTGAGTAAGATTAGCGACCCTAGTGGCCGACACAAACACCGGGCACATCTAGGAGTGGCACTGCAGTGTCACGCAGGATGTCCCTTCCAAAAAACCCTCCCCAAACAGCACATGACGCAAAGAAAAAAAGAGGCGCAATGAGGTAGCTGTGTGAGTAAGATTAGCGACCCTAGTGGCCGACACAAACACCGGGCACATCTAGGAGTGGCACTGCAGTGTCACGCAGGATGTCCCTTCCAAAAAACCCTCCCCAAACAGCACATGACGCAAAGAAAAAAAGAGGCGCAATGAGGTAGCTGTGTGAGTAAGATTAGCGACCCTAGTGGCCGACACAAACACCGGGCCCATCTAGGAGTGGCACTGCAGTGTCACGCAGGATGGCCCTTCCAAAAAACCCTCCCCAAACAGCACATGACGCAAAGAAAAAAAGAGGCGCAATGAGGTAGCTGACTGTGTGAGTAAGATTAGCGACCCTAGTGGCCGACACAAACACCGGGCACATCTAGGAGTGGCACTGCAGTGTCACGCAGGATGTCCCTTCCAAAAAACCCTCCCCAATCAGCACATGATGCAAAGAAAAAGAAAAGAAAAAAGAGGTGCAAGATGGAATTATCCTTGGGCCCTCCCACCCACCCTTATGTTGTATAAACAAAACAGGACATGCACACTTTAACCAACCCATCATTTCAGTGACAGGGTCTGCCACACGACTGTGACTGATATGACGGGTTGGTTTGGACCCCCCCAAAAAAAGAAGCAATTAATCTCTCCTTGCACAAACTGGCTCTACAGAGGCAAGATGTCCACCTCATCTTCACCCTCCGATATATCACCGTGTACATCCCCCTCCTCACAGATTATCAATTCGTCCCCACTGGAATCCACCATCTCAGCTCCCTGTGTACTTTGTGGAGGCAATTGCTGCTGGTCAATGTCTCCGCGGAGGAATTGATTATAATTCATTTTAATGAACATCATCTTCTCCACATTTTCTGGATGTAACCTCGTACGCCGATTGCTGACAAGGTGAGCGGCGGCACTAAACACTCTTTCGGAGTACACACTTGTGGGAGGGCAACTTAGGTAGAATAAAGCCAGTTTGTGCAAGGGCCTCCAAATTGCCTCTTTTTCCTGCCAGTATAAGTACGGACTGTGTGACGTGCCTACTTGGATGCGGTCACTCATATAATCCTCCACCATTCTATCAATGTTGAGAGAATCATATGCAGTGACAGTAGACGACATGTCCGTAATCGTTGTCAGGTCCTTCAGTCCGGACCAGATGTCAGCATCAGCAGTCGCTCCAGACTGCCCTGCATCACCGCCAGCGGGTGGGCTCGGAATTCTGAGCCTTTTCCTCGCACCCCCAGTTGCGGGAGAATGTGAAGGAGGAGATGTTGACAGGTCGCGTTCCGCTTGACTTGACAATTTTCTCACCAGCAGGTCTTTCAACCCCAGCAGACCTGTGTCTGCCGGAAAGAGAGATCCAAGGTAGGCTTTAAATCTAGGATCGAGCACGGTGGCCAAAATGTAGTGCTCTGATTTCAACAGATTGACCACCCGTGAATCCTTGTTAAGCGAATTAAGGGCTGCATCCACAAGTCCCACATGCCTAGCGGAATCGCTCCCTTTTAGCTCCTTCTTCAATGCCTCCAGCTTCTTCTGCAAAAGCCTGATGAGGGGAATGACCTGACTCAGGCTGGCAGTGTCTGAACTGACTTCACGTGTGGCAAGTTCAAAGGGCAGCAGAACCTTGCACAACGTTGAAATCATTCTCCACTGCACTTGAGACAGGTGCATTCCATCTCCTATATCGTGCTCAATTGTATAGGCTTGAATGGCCTTTTGCTGCTCCTCCAACCTCTGAAGCATATAGAGGGTTGAATTCCACCTCGTTACCACTTCTTGCTTCAGATGATGGCAGGGCAGGTTCAGTAGTTTTTGGTGGTGCTCCAGTCTTCTGTACGTGGTGCCTGTACGCCGAAAGTGTCCCGCAATTTTTCTGGCCACCGACAGCATCTCTTGCACGCCCCTGTCGTTTTTAAAAAAATTCTGCACCACCAAATTCAAGGTATGTGCAAAACATGGGACGTGCTGGAATTTGCCCATATTTAATGCACACACAATATTGCTGGCGTTGTCCGATGCCACAAATCCACAGGAGAGTCCAATTGGGGTAAGCCATTCCGCGATGATCTTCCTCAGTTGCCGTAAGAGGTTTTCAGCTGTGTGCGTATTCTGGAAAGCGGTGATACAAAGCGTAGCCTGCCTAGGAAAGAGTTGGCGTTTGCGAGATGCTGCTACTGGTGCCGCCGCTGCTGTTCTTGCGGCGGGAGTCCATACATCTACCCAGTGGGCTGTCACAGTCATATAGTCCTGACCCTGCCCTGCTCCACTTGTCCACATGTCCGTGGTTAAGTGGACATTGGGTACAACTGCATTTTTTAGGAGACTGGTGAGTCTTTTTCTGACGTCCGTGTACATTCTCGGTATCGCCTGCCTAGAGAAGTGGAACCTAGATGGTATTTGGTAACGGGGGCACACTGCCTCAATAAATTGTCTAGTTCCCTGTGAACTAACGGCGGATACCGGACGCACGTCTAACACCAACATAGTTGTCAAGGACTCAGTTATCCGCTTTGCAGTAGGATGACTGCTGTGATATTTCATCTTCCTCGCAAAGGACTGTTGAACAGTCAATTGCTTACTGGAAGTAGTACAAGTGGGCTTACGACTTCCCCTCTGGGATGACCATCGACTCCCAGCGGCAACAACAGCAGCGCCAGCAGCAGTAGGCGTTACACGCAAGGATGCATCGGAGGAATCCCAGGCAGGAGAGGACTCGTCAGACTTGCCAGTGACATGGCCTGCAGGACTATTGGCATTCCTGGGGAAGGAGGAAATTGACACTGAGGGAGTTGGTGGGGTGGTTTGCGTGAGCTTGGTTACAAGAGGAAGGGATTTACTGGTCAGTGGACTGCTTCCGCTGTCACCCAAAGTTTTTGAACTTGTCACTGACTTATTATGAATGCGCTGCAGGTGACGTATAAGGGAGGATGTTCCGAGGTGGTTAACGTCCTTACCCCTACTTATTACAGCTTGACAAAGGGAACACACGGCTTGACACCTGTTGTCCGCATTTCTGGTGAAATACCTCCACACCGAAGAGCTGATTTTTTTGGTATTTTCACCTGGCATGTCAACGGCCATATTCCTCCCACGGACAACAGGTGTCTCCCCGGGTGCCTGACTTAAACAAACCACCTCACCATCAGAATCCTCCTGGTCAATTTCCTCCCCAGCGCCAGCAACACCCATATCCTCCTCATCCTGGTGTACTTCAGTCTTCAACACTGACATCTTCAATCTGACTATCAGGAACTGGACTGCGGGTGCTCCTTCCAGCACTTGCAGGGGGCGTGCAAATGGTGGAAGGCGCATGCTCTTCACGTCCAGTGTTGGGAAGGTCAGACATCGCAACCGACACAATTGGACTCTCCTTGTGGATTTGGGATTTCAAAGAACGCACAGTTCTTTGCGGTGCTTTTGCCAGCTTGAGTCTTTTCAGTTTTCTAGCGAGAGGCTGAGTGCTTCCATCCTCATGTGAAGCTGAACCACTAGCCATGAACATAGGCCAGGGCCTCAGCCGTTCCTTGCCACTCCGTGTGGTAAATGGCATATTGGCAAGTTTACGCTTCTCCTCCGACAATTTTATTTTAGGTTTTGGAGTCCTTTTTTTTCTGATATTTGGTGTTTTGGATTTGACATGCTCTGTACTATGACATTGGGCATCGGCCTTGGCAGACGACGTTGCTGGCATTTCATCGTCTCGGCCATGACTAGTGGCAGCAGCTTCAGCACGAGGTGGAAGTGGATCTTGATCTTTCCCTAATTTTGGAACCTCAACTTTTTTGTTCTCCATATTTTATAGGCAGAACTAAAAGGCACCTCAGGTAAACAATGGAGATGGATGGATTGGATACTAGTATACAATTATGGACGGACTGCCACGGTTAGGTGGTATAAAAAAACCACGGTTAGGTGGTATATAATACAATTATGGATGGACGGACTGCCTGCCGAGTGCCGACACAGAGGTAGCCACAGCCGTGAACTACCGCACTGTACACTGGTTGATAAAGAGATAGTAGTATACTCGTAACAACTAGTATGACGACGGTATAAAGAATGAAAAAAAAACCACGGTTAGGTGGTATATAATACAATTATGGTTGGACGGACTGCCTGCCGAGTGCCGACACAGAGGTAGCCACAGCCGTGAACTACCGCACTGTACACTGGTTGATAAAGAGATAGTAGTATACTCGTAACAACTAGTATGACGACGGTATAAAGAATGAAAAAAAAACCACGGTTAGGTGGTATATAATACAATTATGGTTGGACGGACTGCCTGCCGAGTGCCGACACAGAGGTAGCCACAGCCGTGAACTACCGCACTGTACACTGGTTGATAAAGAGATAGTAGTATACTCGTAACAACTAGTATGACGACGGTATAAAGAATGAAAAAAAAACCACGGTTAGGTGGTATATAATACAATTATGGTTGGACGGACTGCCTGCCGAGTGCCGACACAGAGGTAGCCACAGCCGTGAACTACCGCACTGTACACTGGTTGATAAAGAGATAGTAGTATACTCGTAACAACTAGTATGACGACGGTATAAAGAATGAAAAAAAAACCACGGTTAGGTGGTATATATTATAATACAATTATGGTTGGACGGACTGCCTGCCGAGTGCCGACACAGAGGTAGCCACAGCCGTGAACTACCGCACTGTACACTGGTTGATAAAGAGATAGTAGTTGTATACTCGTAACAACTAGTATGACGACGGTATAAAGAATGAAAAAAAAACCACGGTTAGGTGGTATATATTATAATACAATTATGGATGGACGGACTGCCTGCCGAGTGCCGACACAGAGGTAGCCACAGCCGTGAACTACCGCACTGTACACTGGTTGATAAAGAGATAGTAGTATACTCGTAACAACTAGTATGACGACGGTATAAAGAATGAAAAAAAAACCACGGTTAGGTGGTATATAATACAATTATGGTTGGACGGACTGCGTGCCGAGTGCCGACACAGAGGTAGCCACAGCCGTGAACTACCGCACTGTACACTGGTTGATAAAGAGATAGTAGTATACTCGTAACAACTAGTATGACGACGGTATAAAGAATGAAAAAAAAACCACGGTTAGGTGGTATATATTATAATACAATTATGGATGGACGGACTGCCTGCCGAGTGCCGACACAGAGGTAGCCACAGCCGTGAACTACCGCACTGTACTGTGTCTGCTGCTAATATAGACTGGTTGATAAAGAGATAGTATACAATACTACTAATATACTGGTGGTCAGGCACTGGTCACCACTAGTCACACTGGCAGTGGCACTCCTGCAGCAAAAGTGTGCACTGTTTAATTTTAATATAATATTATTTATCATGTACTCCTGGCTCCTGCTATAACAACCTGCAGTGCTCCCCAGTCTCCCCCACAATTATAAGCTTTATATACAATACATTGATGTGCAGCACACTGGGCTGAGCAGTGCACACAGACTGAGTCACTGTGTGACTGTGTATCGTTTTTTTCAGGTAGAGAACGGATATATTAAATAAAACAAACAACTGCACTGTCTCTGGTGGTCACTGGTCACTGTGGTCGTCAGTCACTAAACTCTGTCTGCACTCTCTTCTAATCTACAGTATCACAGCAATCTCTCTCTCTCTCTCTCTTCTAAATCTAATCTAAATGGAGAGGACGCCAGCCACGTCCTCTCCCTATCAATCTCAATGCACGTGTGAAAATGGCGGCGACGCGCGGCTCCTTATATAGAATCTGAGTCTCGCGAGAATCCGACAGCGTCATGATGACGTTCGGGCGCGCTCGGGTTAACCGAGCAAGGCGGGAAGATCCGAGTCGCTCGGACCCGTGAAAAAAAAAGTGAAGTTCGTGCGGGTTCGGATTCAAAGAAACCGAACCCGCTCATCTCTAGTGTTGACCTTTGCAATGTCGACCTAGTGACCATGTCAACCTAATGACCACGTCGAACTAATGCATTTCGACCAATAGTTGTCAACCTAATGAGTGTCGGCCTAAGTGTTGTCGACCTAAAGACCGGATACCGTGCCATGTGCAGGGTGAAAAAGAATGACAGAACCCACAGTCTGCTTGAGGAGAAGTAAAGCAGAGAGGAGATTAGATGTGGGCACATGCCAATACTTGACCCCGCCCCCTCCTGCCGAAACCCCCCCCCCCCCTCCTCCCCCGCCCGCGGATGACACCTAACTGGTTTACATTTATTTTAAACTTAGAAAAAAAGAGGTAACGCAACCGTCACATTTACCACTGACCGGCTTCTGCATGATTGCAGGGTCAGGTGAGGCCCAATGGGAATTGCCTGGTACCCCAGTGGGCCAGTCTACGCCTGGTAAAATGGAACACTGGTACACTGTTTTAACTTAAGCGTGTCACAATTACACCAGCAGCAGCAGCAGAAACAGTAGAGGTGATAGAGAGAAAGCGCTCAGTATTCCTGTACTTATCATAATGCAAAGTAGAAAAGAAGATAAACGTTTATACGCTGAAAGATGTGACAGTTTTATGTCACTGAAGTATATATTTTTTTTTTCTCTTAAGGTTAATTTGAAATATTATTGCTGACTCACGTCTTTTATCTGCCAGTTGACGCTTGGTTGAGTTTGTTCGCAGCGTTGGCGGGATGTGGGTGGATTGTGTCATCATCTTGTTATGTTACAACCACTATTGTCTTTTACTACTATTCATTTTCACACACTGAAGTGACGGATCCCACTGGATAGCTCGCATTCTGTACAATACATGTGCGTCACTGTGATCAATAAACAATAGTAGCTTAGCTTCTGGTTCCAACTCCTTACAGGGTATGTGCCCGTCTGACTACTGGGCACAAATCCGTTCCATAGGTGCTCACTGACCCCGGATCTGAGGCATGAATTCAGGCTTCCAAAACTAGTTCCTGTTTAAAATGGTTTACGCTGAAGCCTTCCGTAGCTACCAACAAATCAATGTACATTTGATACTTCAATAAAAACAAGTCCGGTTTCAGACAACCAGCCCATTTTCTTACTTGACCTTCACAATAATGGGGTGTTATGGTTTGGGGAAGGGGGGGGGGATTAGGGATAGGAGGAGATATACCCACCGTAACACCAATCCGCAGATGCCTGCACCAGAACGGATTCTCTGGAGCTGCCACTGTCACCAGGAGAAGGTAAGTGACTTCTAGAGTACCAGGGACAGTTTGTCGACATTTCATTGTGTCGAACCTCCTGTGAGCATGCAGAGGCAGTAGCCTAGTTTCAGTGTAGAGCTTCTTCTTTGGACCTTGGCAGATCACTGGAGGTCCTGACTGAGTCCTCCTGTGCTGCAAGCTTACAGTGAGACATGGCTTATGCCTGTGGCAACCGAATGGATGATGCACCATGTGAGGAATCAACTAGGGAACTGATTCTGGGTCGGACTCAGCTGGGTCCGTGCCTACGTCTTTTGCCAATCATCTATCTGTGACTGTATCTAAATGCCCCTACAAAGTCCTTCCCTGATGTACATCTGAGCATCAGAATGTGCTGAAATACTGATTGATGTATCTTAAGATCTTTAGGGGTCTATTTAATAAACTTCATTGGAAACTGCACTTAAATTTTGAAAAGTACAGTAAAAGGTGGATTTTTTGATCAACCATGAAAATGGCCATCTTCTTATCACGGGCAAGAACTACTTCCACTAGTGCCTGATTTACACAAACAACAACCTCATCATCAACATCCTGATTAGTGCCGGAGTCAGCTACACAAATATCCCCCTCATCCTCTTGCACTTCCACTGTAGCATCCTCAATTTCTATGTCAGCAAATTAACCTGTGCTGCTCATCCCCACATTTGCAGAGGGTACAGAAGAAATGGTGGAAGGAGGCTTCTCTATGGATACAGTATCAGAAAGATAATGCTCAAACATAGCACTTGTGTACACACAGTTAGACAATGTACATCCCGCCATATTTATTTGAAATTTGCTGCAGGGACAGCCAAAGCAAAATCTTTCTGGGTCCATCAGAGTATGGACCCCCCCCCAATGTGAATGTATGTGCATCTGTGTAAACAACTGCTTCCAGCAACGTGCCTGTTACACTCGCATGACACGCCCATAACATAAACCACCTACGTCTGCTAAACCACCTCCCTGTCACTGCCCAGGAACGCCCAATACATTATCAAGACATTTTTGAGACCGTGCATCTCCTGCCACCAGGACAACTCTGTGCTCGCTGGACGCTTCTGCAGTGCAACACAGACGCATGCGCAAAAATTGCCCCTCTGCATCCCACATCTACAGTATGTGCCAAATGGCGGCTGACATAGAGAGGTGGTTGTACAAAACTGGACTTTACTTTTGTAGAAATGACTAGCTGAACTGCCAGGTGTTGCCTGGGCCATTTCTTGCTGTTTTTGGAAATACATTTTTTTTAAGAAATGCTTTATGTAATAACGTTAATATTGCATGGGAACGTAAGATCTGTTGGTGTCTCTTATACGCTGTAACTCATGATCTTGTTTATGTAATACAATGTTTCATGGTTCCCTCTCCGCAGGATATTACCGCAGCTACAGTATCTCAGTGATCTCAATGTATAGGCACACTGGGCAACTGCCAAGGGGCCCGCAATTCTAGGGGCCTTTGAACAGGGCCGGTGGCCACACAATCAGAGTGGCGAGGCAACGTTCTTTACCTACCTCCCAGCCTGCAGCCAATGAATGTGTGCTGACAGCCAGTCACTGTATGGTAGCGTGTCCTTTTGGTAATATCATTTTTTACACTGCTGTCCGGTAAGCAAGAAGATCAAGGTGGTCCATGTGACGTCACACGCAGCTGCCGCGATCAGAAAGACGGCGGCGGGAGGAAACCATCATTTCTGTGATCAAGCAGAACTTGCGATGCGATCACAATTTCTGCTTGATCAAGGGGGGGGGGGCAGCGATCAGCATGCTGGGTGGCCTTGCCCTGCGATAGGAGCCCCCCCCCCCAGCATGCATTCACACGGATTGCAAATTCTCCTACTTAGCAGAATTTGCAATCCAGCCTGAATGAGGCCCATACGCCAATGAACCTAGGGTATACAAAAAAAATGTGCTGACTTTGATACCGCATTAATGCTACGTGTTTTTTTTCAATTATAACCATCTATTTAACCCCAAGTTGTAATTATCCGTAGAAACATGTGAGCTCACATATTCTGCGTATCTGCACCGTATTTCTCAGAATCGGTATGGGGGTGAGGAGCATAACAGAATTTTCTTTCTGGTCCACCAGAGTCTATGATTACAAAACATCCAGCTGCTCAAAAAATCCACTCGTACAATCGACCAAATTACAGTCTATAAATTCGCAGTGGGTAGCGCGCAACATTAAATTAGCTTTTGTCATAGTTTAAATCAACTTTGCTAAATCTGTCAGTTTTTTTTTCAATTAAAGTCTTTTCAGTTCTGCTTTACATTCAGCAGATTATTAACACAAGGGCTGGTGGGGACACACCGAGGCGCGGAGACTTTACGGTGTATGAATAGTCTTTTTATACTGTAACTATTCCTGCAGAAAGGAGTATAGGGAGGCGTCCTTCATCAGGGGGAAGAGTAACTGCTTGGCGGTGAGGTGGCTTCATTTAACCTCGTATCAGCTATAATGCTTAATGACTGACAAATAATCGCTTCTCCGACTACATTATAGTAGCGGAACCAATTACTCTGCATGACTTTCATCTTACTTCCATGTATTGCACATTGGAAATCAGGACTAACCAGAGCTCTGTATGGATCGGGGCAATTTATGGCACTTACGTGGGATTTAAGAAATGATTATCTCAATTGTCTTCTTTTTCTTAACATTTTTTTTAACCCTCTGATGTGTTCCGATTATTAGGGCGTTCTAAGATTTAGGAGGTCATTCTGACCCGTTCGCTCGCTGCGTTTTAACGCAGCAGAGCGAACGGGTCCCTGCTGCGCATGCGCTGGTGCCGCAGTGCGCTGGTGCATGCCAGACGGCCGAAGGCCGTAGCAGGGATGCGATCGCCTCTGCCTGATTGACAGGCAGAGGAGATCGCTGGTCGGGAGGGGGCGGAACGGCGGCTTTTGGCTGCTGTTTCGTGGGTTTGGTCTGGCCAATGCAGGTGTGGCCAGACCGGACAGGATGGTGGGCCACAGCGGCTGCGTGACGTCACACGCAGCCGATGAGGGGCGGGGAGTGATGAGTAGCTCCCGGCCAGCCGTAGGAGCTGCGCTGGCCGGGCTCTACTCTTGAAGTGCAAAGGCATCGCCGCTGTGCGATGCCTTTGCACTTCTGCGAGCGGGGGCCGGACTGACATGCGGGGCGGGCTAGCCCTGTGCTGGGTGTCCCCCCGCATGTCAGGGAAGAAGATCGTAGCTGTGCTAAATTTAGCACAGCTATGATCAACTCGGAATGACCCCCTTAGTCAACATTTGTCTAAACTCTCAAAGAACTCTGGGTATTATATATGTGTATAAGCAGGGAAACAAAGGGGAGTACTAAGGGGCGAATTCAATTAGCTGCGAAAATGCCTTTTGTGGTAAAAACTGCAAATTTACAGCAAAACCCCAAAAGTGCCTATTCAATTGTCCGCAAAAATGGATTGGTAGTAATTTACGGTAAATTTCAATTAACCAACTGTGAGCAGGTGAAAAGTTTGAAAAATCCCAGTTTCAAGTTAAAAATGTTGGGATTGGTTCAGTGCCCCTGGGACACCCCCCTGAATGACTAATTAGACACTTAAAAGTTCTTAATTATTTTTAATTGGCCAATAATGACATGACATGTTAGAGTGCAAAGTGATGGAAATTGGGGTACAAGGTATGGGACAGGTATACTGGGGTGCTTTATGAGTGGGACAACTGTGTTTAGACTTGCAGGTGGGAGTAATCATTCTGTTTCCAATTTTTTTTTAAAGTCCCCTTAAATGACCCAAATATATACTTATACCCATTTTTATGTACCCCAATTTAATGAGAGCCCTTATTTTGCTGGAAAAAAAAACTTTATCATATTTTTCAATTAAAAAAATTGAATATAAAAGCCATTTGACCCAATTTTAGTCACAGAAATACTTATATTATAACCAGTAAAAAACGTCTATAATGTTATTCGATGTTACAGTAGTTTAGCTTTTTGGGAGGTACACGCAGATTTAACAATTTTACACTTTTCACTGCCGAAATATTTTTTTTTCGGTTATCCCATTCATTGGCAAATTTACAATTCAGTAGGTCAATCGTAGGATCATGCATACTCGCGAAAATCCCAATTTCGCAGCAAAAAAGCAGCAAAAATGGAAACTGAGGTTAATTACCGCAATTTTGAGGCTAACTTGAATTCGGCCCGGAGTGCAGTACTCTTGATAATGTAACTGTAAATAAAACGTGATAGTGAAATCAGGGTTGCCGACGAGCTTTGTTGGGCCACGGTAATGAGGGTGCGTGGCCAATAATGGGGAGGCGTGGCCCCCTTGCATCAGAGCTTTCCACCGCCCCAGTTTGGACACAGAACAAATACTGCATCCCCAATGAGGCATCAGGGGAAGTCTCAGGAGTGGGCCCATGTGCAGTGCAGGAGCCTGGAAGTTTAGGTTCTTAACCCAAAAAAAGACACCTCCCCCCCACCCCCCACCAAACAAACCCCACCCGAACAAAAAACAAACAAACAGGTAACTGTAAGGGTCACAAAGACTCCTCAAAATCCTGGGGAGAAGAGCGGGTGCCCAATATATTGTGCCAAGGGTGGCCTGACCCCTAAATCCTCACCTGGGTACAAGGATGCGGCACTCTGATGAAATTTTCAGCACTTCAGTACACTGTACTCAGGATCACATACTGTAGATAACACTAAAAACTAGAGATGTGCGGCGAGCACTTTTCGTGTTTTGGTTCTAATTCTCCGCTCGTGTTTTGGTTTTGGCTTGGTTTGCCAAAACCACCCTTTCGAGTTTTGGTTTTGGATCTGGATGATTTTTGAAAAAAACATAAAAACAGCTAAAATCACAGAATTTGTGGGTAATTTTGATCATACGGTATCATTAACCTCAATAACATTCATTTCCACTCATTTCTATTCTGAACGCCTCACAATATTGTTTTTAGGCCAAAAGGTTGCACCGAGGTGGCTGGATGACTAAGCTAAGCGACACAATTGTGCGGCACAAACACCTGACCCATCTAGGAGTGGCAGACAGGATGGCACTTAAAAAAACTAGTCCCCAAACAGCACATGATGCAAAAAAGAAAAAGAGGTGCAAGATGGAATTGTCCTTGGGTCCTCCAACCCACCCTTATGTTGTATAAACAGGACATGCACTTTTTAACAAACCAATCATTTCAGACTGGGGCTGAAGTGACTGGTTTGTTTGGGCCCCCCACCAAAAAAGAAGCAATCAATCTCTCCTTGCATAAACTGGCTCTACAGAGGCAAGATGTCGACCTGATCCTCATCCTCCGATTCCTCACCCCTTTCACTGTGTACATCCCCCTCCTCACAGATTATTAATTCGTCCCCACTGGAATCCACCATCTCAGGTCCCTGTGTACTTTCTGGAGGCAATTGCTAGTCAAGATCTTCCCGGAGAAATTTATAATTTTGATGAACATCATCTCCACATTTTGTGGAAGTAACCTCCTACACCAATAGCTGACTAGGTTGCTGTCTGCACTAAACACTCTTTTGGAGTACACACTGGAGGGGGGGGGCAACTTAGGTAAAATAAAGCCTGTTTGTGCAAGGGCATCCAAATTGCCTCTTTTTCCTGCCAGTATATATTAGAAATGAGCGGGTTCGGTTCCTCGGAATCTGAACCCGCCCGAACTTCAGGTTTTTTTACACGGGGCCGAGCGACTCGGATCTTCCCGCCTTGCTCGGTTAACCCGAGCAAGCCCGAACGTCATCATCCCGCTGTCGGATTCTCGCGAGGCTCGTATTCTATCGCGAGACTCGGATTATATATAAGGAGCCGCGCGTCGCCGCCATTTTCACACGTGCATTGAGATTGATAGGGAGAGGACGTGGCTGGCGTCCTCTCCGTTTAGACTAGAGTACTAGAGAGAGACACAAATTTTGGGGAGCATATTATTAGGAGGAGTACTACTTGCTGCTGATAGTGTGACCAGTGACCACCAGTTTAATTAATCCGTTCTCTGCCTGAAAAAAAACGATACACAGTGTGACACAGTCACATACCATATCTGTGCTCAGCCCAGTGTGCTGCATCATATGTAATACTGTATATCATTATCTGACTGTGCTGAGTGCTCACTGCTCACACAGCTTAATTGTGGGGGAGACTGGGGAGCAGTTATAGCAGGAGTACATATTTTAAGTACAGTGCACACTTTTGCTGCCAGAGTGCCACTGCCAGTGTGACTGACCAGTGACCACTGACCACCAGTATTGTGATTGTCTGCTGACCACCAGTATATTGTGATTGTCTGCCTGAAAAAGTTAAACACTCGTCGTGTGGTGTTTTTATAAACGCATTCTGCAGACAGTGTCCAGCAGGTCCGTCATTACATAATATATACCTGTCCGGCTGCAGTACTAGTGTGATATATATATATTTTAATTTTATCTCATTATCATCCAGTCTATATTAGCAGCAGACACAGTACGGTAGTCCACGGCTGTAGCTACCTCTGTGTCGGCAGTCGCTCGTCCATCCATAATTGTATACCACCTACCCGTGGTTTTTTTTTTTCTATCTTCTTGATACTAGTAGCTTACTTTAGGAGTCTGCAGTGCTGAGTCTGACAGACAGTGTCCAGCAGGTCCATCGTTACATAATATATACCTGTCCGGCTGCAGTACTAGTGTGATATATATATATATATTTTAATTTTATCTCATTATCATCCAGTCTATATTAGCAGCAGACACAGTACGGTAGTCCACGGCTGTAGCTACCTCTGTGTCGGCAGTCGCTCGTCCATCCATAATTGTATACCACCTACCCGTGTTTTTTTTTTTTTTCTATCTTCTTGATACTAGTAGCTTACTTTAGGAGTCTGCAGTGCTGACAGACAGTGTCCAGCAGGTCCGTCATTACATAATATATACCTGTCCAGCTGCAGTACTAGTGTGATATATATATATATTTTAATTTTATCTCATTATCATCCTGTCTATATTAGCAGCAGACACAGTACGGTAGTCCACGGCTGTAGCTACCTCTGTGTCGGCAGTCGCTCGTCCATCCATAATTGTATACCACCTACCCGTGGTTTTTTTTTTTTCTATCTTCTTGATACTAGTAGCTTACTTTAGGAGTCTGCAGTGCTGAGTCTGACAGACAGTGTCCAGCAGGTCCATCATTACATAATATATACCTGTCCGGCTGCAGTACTAGTGTGATATATATATATATATATATATTTTAATTTTATCTCATTATCATCCAGTCTATATTAGCAGCAGACACAGTACGGTAGTCCACGGCTGTAGCTACCTCTGTGTCGGCAGTCGCTCGTCATCCATAAGTATACTAGTATCCATCCATCTCCATTGTTTACCTGAGGTGCCTTTTAGTTGTGCCTATTAAAATATGGAGAACAAAAATGTTGAGGTTCCAAAAATAGGGAAAGATCAAGATCGACTTCCACCTCGTGCTGAAGCTGCTGCCACTAGTCATGGCCGAGACGATGAAATGCCAGCAACGTCGTCTGCCAAGGCCGATGCCCAATGTCATAGTACAGAGCATGTAAAATCCAAAACACCAAATATCAGTAAAAAAAGGACTCAAAAATCTAAAATAAAATTGTCGGAGGAGAAGCGTAAACTTGCCAATATGCCATTTACCACACGGAGTGGCAAGGAACGACTGAGGCCCTGGCCTATGTTCATGGCTAGTGGTTCAGCTTCACATGAGGATGGAAGCACTCAGCCTCTCGCTAGAAAAATGAAAAGACTCAAGCTGGCAAAAGCACAGCAAAGAACTGTGCGTTCTTCGAAATCCCAAATCCACAAGGAGAGTCCAATTGTGTCGGTTGCGATGCCTGACCTTCCCAACACTGGACGTGAAGAGCATGCGCCTTCCACCATTTGCACGCCCCCTGCAAGTGCTGGAAGGAGCACCCGCAGTCCAGTTCCTGATAGTCAGATTGAAGATGTCAGTGTTGAAGTACACCAGGATGAGGAGGATATGGGTGTTGCTGGCGCTGGGGAGGAAATTGACAAGGAGGATTCTGATGGTGAGGTGGTTTGTTTAAGTCAGGCACCCGGGGAGACACCTGTTGTCCGTGGGAGGAATATGGCCATTGACATGCCTGGTGAAAATACCAAAAAAATCAGCTCTTCGGTGTGGAAGTATTTCAACAGAAATGCAGACAACATTTGTCAAGCCGTGTGTTGCCTTTGTCAAGCTGTAATAAGTAGGGGTAAGGACGTTAACCACCTCGGAACATCCTCCCTTATACGTCACCTGCAGCGCATTCATAATAAGTCAGTGACAAGTTCAAAAACTTTGGGCGACAGCGGAAGCAGTCCACTGACCAGTAAATCCCTTCCTCTTGTAACCAAGCTCACGCAAACCACCCCACCAACTCCCTCAGTGTCAATTTCCTCCTTCCCCAGGAATGCCAATAGTCCTGCAGGCCATGTCACTGGCAATTCTGATGAGTCCTCTCCTGCCTGGGATTCCTCCGATGCATCCTTGCGTGTAACGCCTACTGCTGCTGGCGCTGCTGTTGTTGCTGCTGGGAGTCGATGGTCATCCCAGAGGGGAAGTCGTAAGCCCACTTTTACTACTTCCACCAAGCAATTGACTGTCCAACAGTCCTTTGCGAGGAAGATGAAATATTACAGCAGTCATCCTGTTGCAAAGCGGATAACTGAGGCCTTGACAACTATGTTGGTGTTAGGCGTGCGTCCGGTATCCGCCGTTAGTTCACAGGGAACTAGACAATTTCTTGAGGTAGTGTGCCCCCGTTACCAAATACCATCTAGGTTCCACTTCTCTAGGCAGGCGATACCGAGAATGTACACGGACGTCAGAAAAAGACTCACCAGTGTCCTAAAAAATGCAGTTGTACCCAATGTCCACTTAACCACGGACATGTGGACAAGTGGAGCAGGGCAGGGTCAGGACTATATGACTGTGACAGCCCACTGGGTAGATGTATGGACTCCCGCCGCAAGAACAGCAGCGGCGGCACCAGTAGCAGCATCTCGCAAACGCCAACTCTTTCCTAGGCAGGCTACGCTTTGTATCACCGCTTTCCAGAATACGCACACAGCTGAAAACCTCTTACGGCAACTGAGGAAGATCATCGCGTAATGGCTTACCCCAATTGGACTCTCCTGTGGATTTGTGGCATCGGACAACGCCAGCAATATTGTGTGTGCATTAAATATGGGCAAATTCCAGCACGTCCCATGTTTTGCACATACCTTGAATTTGATGGTGCAGAATTATTTAAAAAACGAGAGGGGCGTGCAAGAGATGCTGTCGGTGGCCAGAAGAATTGCGGGACACTTTCGGCGTACAGGCACCACGTACAGAAGACTGGAGCACCACCAAAAACGCCTGAACCTGCCCTGCCATCATCTGAAGCAAGAAGTGGTAACGAGGTGGAATTCAACCCTATATATGCTTCAGAGGTTGGAGGAGCAGCAAAAGGCCATTCAAGCCTATACAATTGAGCACGATATAGGAGGTGGAATGCACCTGTCTCAAGCGCAGTGGAGAATGATTTCAACGTTGTGCAAGGTTCTGCTGCCCTTTGAACTTGCCACACGTGAAGTCAGTTCAGACACTGCCAGCCTGAGTCAGGTCATTCCCCTCATCAGGCTTTTGCAGAAGAAGCTGGAGACATTGAAGGAGGAGCTAACACAGAGCGATTCCGCTAGGCATGTGGGACTTGTGGATGGAGCCCTTAATTCGCTTAACAAGGATTCACGGGTGGTCAATCTGTTGAAATCAGAGCACTACATTTTGGCCACCGTGCTCGATCCTAGATTTAAAACCTACCTTGGATCTCTCTTTCCGGCACACACAAGTCTGCTAGGGTTCAAAGACCTGCTGGTAAGAAAATTGTCAAGTCAAGCGGAACGCGACCTGTCAACATCTCCTCCTTCACATTCTCCCGCAACTGGGGGTGCGAGGAAAAGGCTCAGAATTCCGAGCCCACCCGCTGGCGGTGATGCAGGGCAGTCTGGAGCGAC
Organism: Pseudophryne corroboree; assembly: GCF_028390025.1. Lineage (NCBI taxonomy): Eukaryota > Metazoa > Chordata > Amphibia > Anura > Myobatrachidae > Pseudophryne > Pseudophryne corroboree. The sequence goes on along the minus strand of NC_086448.1, from coordinate 27,387,292 downwards.
TGCTGATGCTGACATCTGGTCCGGACTGAAGGACCTGCCAACGATTACGGATACGGACATGTCGTCTACTGGCACTGCATATGATTCTCTCCCCATTGAAAGAATGGTGGAGGATTATATGAGTGACCGCATCCAAGTAGGCACGTCAGACAGTCAGTACTTATACTGGCAGGAAAAAGAGGCAATTTGGAGGCCCTTGCACAAACTGGCTTTATTCTACCTAAGTTGCCTTCCCACAAGTGTGTACTCCGAAAGAGTGTTTAGTGCCGCCGCTCACCTTGTCAGCAATCGGCGTACGAGGTTACTTCCAGAAAATGTGGAGAAGATGATGTTCATTAAAATGAATTATAATCAATTCCTCCGTGGAGACATTGACCAGCAGCAATTGCCTCCACAAAGTACACAGGGAGCTGAGATGGTGGATTCCAGTGGGGACGAATTGATAATCTGTGAGGAGGGGGATGTACACGGTGATATATCGGAGGATGATGATGAAGTGGACATCTTGCCTCTGTAGAGCCAGTTTGTGCAAGGAGAGATTAATTGCTTCTTTTTTGGTGGGGGTCCAAACCAACCCGTCATTTCAGTCACAGTCGTGTGGCAGACCCTGTCACTGAAATGATGGGTTGGTTAAAGTGTGCATGTCCTGTTTATACAACATAAGGGTGGGTGGGAGGGCCCAAGGACAATTCCATCTTGCACCTCTTTTTTCTTTCATTTTTCTTTGCGTCATGTGCTGTTTGGGGAGTATTTTTTTGAAGGGCCATCCTGCGTGACACTGCAGTGCCACTCCTAGATGGGCCAGGTGTTTGTGTCGGCCACTAGGGTCGCTTATCTTACTCACACAGCTACCTCATTGCGCCTCTTTTTTTCTTTGCGTCATGTGCTGTTTGGGGAGTGTTTTTTGGAAGGGCCATCCTGCGTGACACTGCAGTGCCACTCCTAGATGGGCCAGGTGTTTGTGTCGGCCACTAGGGTCGCTTATCTTACTCACACAGCTTCCCTTATTGCGCCTCTTTTTTTTCTTTGCGTCATGTGCTGTTTGGGGAGTGTTTTTTGGAAGGGCCATCCTGCGTGACACTGCAGTGCCACTCCTAGATGGGCCAGGTGTTTGTGTCGGCCACTAGGGTCGCTTATCTTACTCACACAGCTTCCCTTATTGCGCCTCTTTTTTTTCTTTGCGTCATGTGCTGTTTGGGGAGTGTTTTTTGGAAGGGCCATCCTGCGTGACACTGCAGTGCCACTCCTAGATGGGCCAGGTGTTTGTGTCGGCCACTAGGGTCGCTTAGCTTACTCACACAGCTACCTCATTGCGCCTCTTTTTTTCTTTGCGTCATGTGCTGTTTGGGGAGTGTTTTTTGGAAGGGCCATCCTGCGTGACACTGCAGTGCCACTCCTAGATGGGCCAGGTGTTTGTGTCGGCCACTAGGGTCGCTTAGCTTAGTCATCCAGCGACCTCGGTGCAAATTTTAGGACTAAAAATAATATTGTGAGGTGTGAGGTGTTCAGAATAGACTGAAAATGAGTGGAAATTATGGTTTTTGAGGTTAATAATACTTTGGGATCAAAATGACCCCCAAATTCTATGATTTAAGCTGTTTTTTAGTGTTTTTTGATAAAAAAACACCCGAATCCAAAACACACCCGAATCCGACAAAAAAAATTCGGTGAGGTTTTGCCAAAACGCGGTCGAACCCAAAACACGGCCGCGGAACCGAACCCAAAACCAAAACACAAAACCCGAAAAATTTCAAGTGCACATCTCTAGTATATATATGGACTGTCTGACATGACTACTTGTATGCTGTCACTTATATAATCGTCCACCATTCTTTCAATGGTGACAGAATTATATTTAGTGACAGTAGACATGTCAGTAATCGTTGGCAGCTCCTTCAGACCGGACCAGATGTCAGCACTCGCTCCTGACTGCCCTGCATCACCGCCAGCAGGTGGGCTAGGAAATTTTATCCGTTTCCTCGCAGCTCCAGTAGCGGGAGAAATTGAAGGACAAGCTGTTGACGGGTCACGTTCCACTTGAGTTGACAATTTTCTCACCAGCAGGTCTTTGAACCTCTCCAGACTTGTGTCTGCCGGAAAGAGAAATACAACATAGGCTTTAAACCTAAGATCGAGCACGGTGGCCAAGATGTAGTGCTCTGATTTCAAAAGATTGACCACCATTGAATCCTGGCAAAGCGAATGAAGGGCTCCATCCACAAGTCCCACATACTTTGCGGAATCGCTCCATCTTAGCTCCTCCTTCAATTTCTCCAGCTGCTTCAACAAAAGCCTGGTGAGGGGAATGACCTGACTCAAGCTGGCAGTGTCTGAACTGACGTCACGTGTGGCAAGTTCGAGGGATTGGAGAACCTTGCACAAGACGGAAATAATTATCCACTTCACTTGAGTTAGGTACATTCCCCCTCCTTTGCCTATATCGTAGGTGGATGTATAGGCTTGAATGGCCTTTTGCTGTTCCTCCATCCTCTGAAGCATATACAGTAGAGTGTTGAATTCCACCTCATTACCACCTCTTGCTTCAAGTGATGGCAGGGCAGGTTCAGGTGTGCTTGCTGGCGCTCCAGTCTTCGGCACGCGGTGGCTGAATGCCGAAAGTAGCCCGCAATTTTTCGGGCCACCGACAGCATCTCCTGCATGCCCCTGTCATTTTTCAAAAAATTCTGCACCACCAAATTAATTGTATGTGCAAAACATGGGATGTGCTGGAATTTGCCCAGATGTAATGCACACACAATATTAGTGGCGTTGTCCGACATCACAAATCCCCAGGAGAGTCTAATTGGGATAAGCCAATGTGCAATGATGACCCTCAGTTTCCGTAAGAGGTTGTCAGCGGTGTGCCTCTTATGGAAAGCGGTGACACAAAGCGTAGCCTGCCTAGGAACGAGTTGGCGTTTGCGAGATGCTGCTACTGGTGCCGCTGCTGTTGTTGCTGCGGGAGGCCATACATCTACCCAGTGGACTGTCACAGTCATATAGTCCTTAGTCTGCCCTGTTCCACTTGTCCCCATGTCCGTGGTTAAGAGAAAAGTGGGTACAACTGCATTTTGTAGGACAGTGAGTACACTTTTTCTGACGTCTGTGTACACTGTACATTCTCGGTATCGCCTCTCTAGTGAAGTGGAACCTAGATGGGATTTGATACCGGGGACACAGTACCTCAAACAATTCTCTAAGTCCAACTGCACTAATGTCGGATACCGGACGCACGTCTAACACCAACATAGCTGTCAAGGCCTCAGTTATCCGCTTTGCAAAAGGATGACTGCTGTCATATTTCATCTTCCTCACAAAGGACTGCTGGACAGTCAATTGCTTAGTTGAAGTAGTACAAATGGTCTTCCGACTTCCCCTCTGGGATGACAATCGACTCCCAGCAGCAAAACAGCAGCGGCAGCAATAGCAGGCGTACCACTCAAGGATCCTCTGGAGTAATCACGGTTAGAAGAGGACTCCTCAGTCTTGCCAGTGACATGGCCTGCAGGAATACTGACGTTCCTGAATGAGGAGGAAGTTGACGTTGAGGGTGTTGGTGATGTGGCTTGCAGAAGCTTGGGTCCAAGAGGAAGAAGGGATTTAGGTGTCAGTGTACTGCTTACGCTCTTACCCAAAGTTTCACAACTTGACACTGACATCTGATGAATGCACTGCAGGTGACTTATAAGGGAGGATGTTCCTATGTGGTTAACATCCTTACCCCTACTTATTACAGATTGACAGAGGCAACACATGGCTTGACACCTGTTGTCTGGATTTGTGGAGAAATAATTCCACACCGAAGAGGTGGCTTTTTTGGTATTTTGCCCAGGCATCACAATGGGCTTCTTCATCCCACGGACAACAGGTGTCTCCCCCGGTGCCTCATTTAAACAAACCACATCACCATCAGAATCCTCATCGTCAACTTCCTCCTCAGCGCCAGCAACACCCATATCCTCATCCTGGTGTACTTCACCAGTGACATCTTCAATTTGAATATTAGAAACTGGACTGTGGGTGCTCCTTCCAGCACTTGCAGGGGGCGTGCAAATGGTGGAAGGAGCCACCTCTTCCCGTCCAGTGTTGGGAAGGTCAGGCATCGCAACCGCCGACACATGTGGACTCTCCTTGGGGATTTGTGATACCATCTTAGAACGCACAATTCTTTTCTGTGCTCTTTCCAGCTTAACTCTTTTCATTGTTCTAGTGGGAGGATAAGGGCTTTCATCGTCATGTGAAGCTGAACTACTAGTCATGAACATAGGCCAGGGCCTCAGCCGTTCCTTGCTACTCCGTGTCGTAAATGGCATATTGGCAAGTTTACATTTCTCCTCAGACCATTTCAATTTATTATTGGGGTCTTTTTACTGAACTTTGGCTTTTTGGATTTTACATGCCCTCTACTATCACATTGTGCATCGGCCTTGGCAGACGATCTTGATGGCATTTCATCATCTATATCATGACTAGTGGCAGCAGCTTCAGCACTAGGAGGAAGTGGTTCTTGATCTTTCCCTATTTTATCCTCCAAATTTTTCTTCTCCATTATTTTTCTGGAGTTATATAACAAGGGCCCTCATTCCGAGTTGATCGCTCGCTAGCTACTTTTTGCAGCCGTGCAAATGCATTGTTGTCACCCACGGGGCGAGTGTATTTTCGCTTTGCAAGCGTGTGATCGCATGTGCAGCGAAGCGGTACAAAAACATTTTGTGCAAAACAAGACCAGCCCTGAAGTTACTTATCCTGTGCAATGATCCTAGCGACGGAGGTCCCGAAATTGACGTCAGACACCCGCCCTGCAAACGCCTGGACACGCCTGCATTTTTCCTACCACTTCCAGAAAACGGTCAGTTGACACCCATAAACACCCTTTTCCTGTCAATCTCCTTGCGATCGGCTGTGATTATGGATTTGTCGCTAGAAGCAGTGCAAAACAACGATGCTGTTTGTACCCGTATGATGCACATGCGCAGTTTTGCCGTTTTTTTACCTGATCGCTGCGCTGCGAAAATTGTCAGTGAGAGTTCAACTCAGAATGACCCCCAATATGTGGTACAGGAGAGCGTACCTCTACACCACACAGGGCAAACCCTGTGAAAATTAATAGGATTAATTATTAATAACCACTTTATTTGGAGTAAATAATATACAGCACAGGACAGCACCACTGAATTTATTTATATGGCAGCACCACTGGACTGAAGATATACGGAATTATATGAATTTATATGGAATTATACGACAGTATCACTGGATTTATATGCCAGTACCACTGGACCTATACGGCAGTACCACTGGATTTATACGGCAGTGCATCTGGATTTATACGCCAGTACCACTGGAATTTTACGGCAATATCACTGGAATTATACTGCAGTATAACAGGAATTATACGGCAATATCACTGGAATTATACGCAATATCACTTGAATTATATGGCAGTATCACAGGAATTATACGGCAATATCACTGGAATTATACGCCAGTATCACAGGAATTATACAGCAATATCACTGGAATTATATGGCAATATCACAGGAATTATACGCCAGTATCACTGGCATTATACGGCAGTAACATGGGAATTATATGGCAATATCACTGGAATTATACGCCAGTATCAGTGGAATGATAAGGCAATATCACTGGAATTATACGCCAATATCACAGGAATTATACGCCAGTATCATGGGATTTATACGCCAGTATCACGAGAATTATATGGCAATATCACTGGAATTATACGCTAGTATCACTGGTATTATACGGCAATATCACTGGAACTATACGCCAATATCACAGGAATTATACGCCAGTATCACTGGAATTATACGCCAGTAACACGGGAATTATACGGCAGTATCACTGGAATTATACGGCAATATCACAGGAATTATACGCCAGTATGACGGGAATTATACGGCAATATCACTGGAATTATACGCCGGTATCAAAGAAATTATACAGCAATATCACTGGAAATATACGGCAATATCACAGGAATTATACGCCAGTATCATGGGATTTATACGCCAGTATGATGAGAATTATATGGCAATATCACTGGAATTATACGGCAATATCTCTGGAATTATACGCCAATATCACGGCAATATCACTGGAATTATACGCCAGTAACACGGGAATTATACGGCAATATCACTGGAATTATACGGCAATATCACTGGAATTATACGCCAGTATCACGGCAATTATACGGCAATATCACTGGAATTATATGACAGTATCACGGGAATTATACGGCAATATCACTGAAATTATTCGGCAATATCACTGGAATTATACGCCAGTATTATGGGAATTGTATGCCAGTATCACGAGAATTATAGGCAATATCACTGGAATTTTACGGCAATATCACTGGAATTATACGCCAGTATCACTGGAACTATACGGCAAAATCACTGCAATTATACGGCAATAGCACAGGAATTATACGACAGTATTATGGGAATTATACGCCAGTATCACGAGAATTATACGGCAATATCACTGGAATTATACGGCAATATCACTGGAATTATACGCCGGTATCACTGGAATTATACGGCAATATCAATGGAATTATACGCCAATATCACAGGAATTATACGCCAGTATCATGGGATTTATACGCCAGTATCACGAGAATTATATGGCAATATCACTGGAATTATACTCCAATATCACGAGAATTATACGGCAATATCACTGGAGTTATACGCCAGTAAGACGGGAATTATACGGCAATATCACTGGAATTATACGGCAATATCACTGGAATTATACGCCAGTATCACGGGAATTATACGGCAGTATCACTGGAATTATATGCCAGTATCACAAGAATTATACGGCAATATCACAGGAATTATACGCCAGTATCATGGGATTCATACGCCAGTATCACGAGATTTATATGGCAATATCACTGGAATTATACGCCAAGATCACGAGAATTATACGGCAATGTCACTGGAATTATACGCCAGTAACACAGGAATTATACGGCAATATCACTGGAATTATACGGCAATATCACTGGAATTATACGCCAGTATCACGGGAATTATACGGCAATATCACTGGAATTATATGACAGTATCACTAGAATTATACGGCAATATCACTGGAATTATAGGCTAGTTTTATGGGATTTATATGCCACTATCACGAGAATTATAGGCAGTATAACTGGAATTATACGCCAGTATCACGGGAATTATACAGCAATATCACTGGAATTATACGCCAGTATCACAGGAATTATACGGCAATATCACTGGAATTATACGGAAGTATCACTGGAATTATACGACAATGTCACTGAAATTATACGCAAGTATCACTGGAATTATACGCCAGTAACACGAGAATTATATGGCAATTTCACTGGAATTATACGAAAATATCACTGGAATTATACGCCAGTATCACGGGAATTATACGGCAATATCACATGAATTATACGCCAGTATTATGGGAATTATACGCCAGTATCACGAGAATTATACGGCAATATCACTGGAATTATACAGCAATATCACTGGAATTATACGGCAATATCACAGGAATTATACGACAGTATCACTGGAATTATATGCCAGTAACACGGGAATTATACGGCAATATCACTGGAATTATACGGCAATATCACTGGAATTATACGCCAGTATCACGGGAATTATACGGCAATATCACTGGAATTATACGCCAGTATCACAGGAATAATACAGAAATATCACTGGAATTATATTGCAATATCACAGGAATTATACGTCAGTATCACTGGAATTATACGCCAGTAACACTGGTATTATACGGCAGTATCACTGGAATTATATGGCAATATCACTGGAATTATACGGCAGTATCACTGGAATTATACGGCAATATCACTGGAATTATACTGCAATATCAAAGGAATTAAACGCCAGTATCATGGGATTTATACGCCAGTATCACGAGAATTATATGGCAATATCACTGGAATTATACGCCAATATCACTGGAATTATACGCCAATATCACACGAATTATACGGCAATATCACTGGAAATATACGCCAGTAACACGGGAATTATACAGCAATATCAGTGGAATTATACGGCAATATCACTGGAATTATACGGCAATATCACTGGAATTATACGCCAGTATCACGGGAATTATACGGCAATATCACTGGAATTATATGACAGTATCACGGGAATTATACGGCAATATCACTGTAATTATATGCCAGTATCATGGGATTTATACGCCAGTATCACGAGAATTATATGACAATATCACTGGAATTAAACAGCAATATCACTGGAATTATACGCCAATATCATGAGAATTATACGGCAATGTCACTGAATTATACGCCAATAACACAGGAATTATACGGCAATATCACTGGAATTATACGGCAATATCACTGGAATTATACGCCAGTATCACGGGAATTATACGGCAAAATCACCGGAATTATATGACAGTATCACGGGAATTATACGTCAATATCACGGAAATTATACGGCAATATCACTTGGAATTATTACGTCAGTTTTATGGGAATTATACGCCAGTATCACGAGAATTATAGGCAATATAACTGGAATTATACGCCAGTATCACTGGAATTATACAGCAATATCACTGGAATTATACGCCAGTATCACAGGAATTATACAGCAATATCACTGGAATTATACGGCAATGTAACTGGAATTATACGCAAGTATAACTGGAATTATACGCCAGTAACACGGGAATTATATGGCAATATCACTGGAGTTATACGGCAAAATCACTGGAATTATACGCCAGTATCACGGGAATTATACGCCAATATCATGAGAATTATACAGCAATATCACTGTAATTATACGCCAGTAACACGGGAATTACACGGCAATATCACTGGAATTATACGGCAATATCACTGGAATTATACGCCAGTATCACGGGAATTGTACGGCAATATCACTGGAATTATATGACAGTATCACGGGAATTATACGGCAATATCTCTGGAATTATACGCCAGTTTTATGGGAATTATACGCCAGTATCACGAGAATTATAGGCAATATAACTGGAATTATACGCCAGTATCACTGGAATTATACGGCAATATCACTGAAATTATACGGCAGTATCACAGGAATTATACAGAAATATCACTGGAATTATACGGCAGTATCACTGGAATTATACGGCAATGTCACTGGAATTATACGCAAGTATCACTGGAATTATACGCCAGTAACACGGGAATTATATGGCAATATCACTGGAATTATACGGCAATATCACTGGAATTATACGCCAGTATCACGGGAATTATACGGCAATATCACTGGAATTATATGGCAATATCACATGAATTATACGCCAGTATTATGGGAATTATACGGCAGTATCACGAGAATTATACGGCAATATCACTGGAATTATACAGCAATATCACTGGAATTATACACCAGTATCACGGGAAGTATACGGCAAAATCACAGGAATTATACGCCAGTATCACAGGAATTATACAGCAATATCACTGGAATTATACGACAATATCACAGGAATTATACGCCAGTATCACTGGAATTATATGGCAGTAACACGGGAATTATATGGCAATATCACTGGAATCATACGGCGATATCACTGGAATTATACGCCAGTATCACTGGAATTATACTCCAGTAACACTGGAATTATACGGCAGTATCACTGGAATTATATGGCAATATCACTGGAATTATACGGCAATATCACAGGAATTATACGGCAGTATCATGGGATTTATACGCCAGTATCACGAGAATTATATGGCAATATCACTGGAATTATACGGCAATATCAATGGAATTATACGCCAATATCACGAGAATTATACGGCAATATCACTGGAATTATATGCCAGTATCACAGTAATTATACAGCAATATCACTGGAATTATACGGCAATATCACAGGAATTGTATGCCAGTATCACTGGAATTATATGGCAATATCACTGGAATTATACGACGGTATCACAGGAATTATACAGATATACAGTATAACTGGAATTATTCGGCAATATCACTGGAATTATACGCCAGTATCATAGGATTTATACGCCAGTATCACGAGAATTATATGGCAATATCACTGGAATTATACGGCAATATCACTGGAATTATACGCCAGCATCACTGGAATTATATGGCAATATCACTGGAATTATATGACAGTATCACGGGGATTATACGGCAATATCACTGAAATTATACGGCAATATCACTGGAATTATACGCCAGTATTATGGGAATTATATGCCAGTATCACGAGAATTATACGGAAATATCACTGGAATTATACACCAGTATCACAGTAATTATACAACAATATCACTGGAATTATACGTCAGTATCACTGGAATTATACGGCAATATCACTGGAATTATACGCCAGTATCACTGGAATTATACGCCAGTATCACAGGAAATATACGGCAATATCACTGGATTTATACGGCTATATCACTGGAATTATATGTCAGTATCACAGGAGTCATACGGCAATATCACTGGAATTATACGCCAGTATCACTGGAATTATACGACAGAACCACTGGAATTTTATGGCAATATCACAGGAATTATACGGCAATATCACGGAAATTACACGGCGATATCACTGGAATTGTACGCCAGTATCACTGGAATTATACGCCAGTATCACAGGAATTATACGCCAGTTTCACTGTGGAAATATACGCCCGTATTACAGGAATTATACGCAAGTATCACTGGAATTATATGGCAATATCACAGGAATTATACGCCAGTATGACGGGAATTATACGGCAATATCACTGGAATTATACGCCGGTATCAAAGAAATTATACAGCAATATCACTGGAAATATACGGCAATATCACAGGAATTATATGCCAGTATCATGGGATTTATACGCCAGTATGATGAGAATTATATGGCAATATCACTGGAATTATACGGCAATATCTCTGGAATTATACGCCAATATCACGGCAATATCACTGGAATTATACGCCAGTAACACGGGAATTATACGGCAATATCACTGGAATTATACGGCAATATCACTGGAATTATACGCCAGTATCACGGCAATTATACGGCAATATCACTGGAATTATATGACAGTATCACGGGAATTATACGGCAATATCACTGAAATTATTCGGCAATATCACTGGAATTATATGCCAGTATTATGGGAATTGTATGCCAGTATCACGAGAATTATATGCAATATCACTGGAATTTTACGGCAATATCACTGGAATTATACGCCAGTATCACTGGAATTATACGGCAAAATCACTGGAATTATACGGCAATAGCACAGGAATTATACCACAGTATTATGGGAATTATACGCCAGTATCACGAGAATTATACGGCAATATCACTGGAATTATACGGCAATATCACTGGAATTATACGCCGGTATCACTGGAATTATACGGCAATATCAATGGAATTATACGCCAATATCACAGGAATTATACGCCAGTATCATGGGATTTATACGCCAGTATCACGAGAATTATATGGCAATATCTCTGGAATTATACTCCAATATCACGAGAATTATACGGCAATATCACTGGAGTTATACGCCAGTAAGACGGGAATTATACGGCAATATCACTGGAATTATACGGCAATATCACTGGAATTATACGCCAGTATCACGGGAATTATACGGCAGTATCACTGGAATTATATGCCAGTATCACAAGAATTATACGCCAATATCACAGGAATTATACGCCAGTATCATGGGATTCATACGCCAGTATCACGAGATTTATATGGCAATATCACTGGAATTATACGCCAAGATCACGAGAATTATACGGCAATGTCACTGGAATTATACGCCAGTAACACAGGAATTATACGGCAATATCACTGGAATTATACGGCAATATCACTGGAATTATACGCCAGTATCACGGGAATTATACGGCAATATCACTGGAATTATATGACAGTATCACTAGAATTATACGGCAATATCACTGGAATTATAGGCTAGTTTTATGGGATTTATATGCCAGTATCACGAGAATTATAGGCAGTATAACTGGAATTATACGCCAGTATCACGGGAATTATACGGCAATATCACTGGAATTATACGCCAGTATCACAGGAATTATACGGCAATATCACTGGAATTATACGGAAGTATCACTGGAATTATACGACAATGTCACTGAAATTATACGCAAGTATCACTGGAATTATACGCCAGTAACACGAGAATTATATGGCAATTTCACTGGAATTATACGAAAATATCACTGGAATTATACGCCAGTATCACGGGAATTATACGGCAATATCACATGAATTATACGCCAGTATTATGGGAATTATACGCCAGTATCACGAGAATTATACGGCAATATCACTGGAATTATACAGAAATATCACTGGAATTATACGGCAATATCACAGGAATTATACGACAGTATCACTGGAATTATATGCCAGTAACACGGGAATTATACGGCAATATCACTGGAATTATACGGCAATATCACTGGAATTATACGCCAGTATCACAGGAATTATACGGCAATATCACTGGAATTATACGCCAGTATCACAGGAATAATACAGAAATATCACTGGAATTATATTGCAATATCACAGGAATTATACGCCAGTATCACTGGAATTATACGCCAGTAACACTGGTATTATACGGCAGTATCACTGAAATTATATGGCAATATCACTGGAATTATACGGCAGTATCACGGGAATTATACGGCAATATCACTGGAATTATATTGCAATATCAAAGGAATTAAACGCCAGTATCATGGGATTTATACGCCAGTATCACGAGAATTATATGGCAATATCACTGGAATTATACGCCAATATCACTGGAATTATACGCCAATATCACACGAATTATACGGCAATATCACTGGAAATATACGCCAGTAACACGGGAATTATACAGCAATATCATTGGAATTATACGGCAATATCACTGGAATTATACGCCAGTATCACGGGAATTATACGGCAATATCACTGGAATTATATGACGGTATCACGGGAATTATACGGCAATATCACTGTAATTATATGCCAGTATCATGGGATTTATACGCCAGTATCACGAGAATTATATGACAATATCACTGGAATTAAACGGCAATATCACTGGAATTATACGCCAATATCATGAGAATTATACGGCAATATCACTGGAATTATACGCCAGTAACACGGGAATTATACGGCAATATCACTGGAATTATACGGCAATATCACTGGAATTATACGCCAGTATCACGGGAATTATACGGCAATATCACCGGAATTATATGACAGTATCACGGGAATTATACGTCAATATCACTGAAATTATACGTCAATATCACTTGGAATTATTACGTCAGTTTTATGGGAATTATACGCCAGTATCACGAGAATGATAGGCAATATCACTGGAATTATACGCCAGTATCACTGGAATTATACAGCAATATCACTGGAATTATACGCCAGTATCACAGGAATTATACAGCAATATCACTGGAATTATACGGCAATGTAACTGGAATTATACGCAAGTATAACTGGAATTATACGCCAGTAACACGGGAATTATATGGCAATATCACTGGAGTTATACGGCAAAATCACTGGAATTATACGCAAGTATCACTGGAATTATACGCCAGTAACACGAGAATTATATGGCAATTTCACTGGAATTATACGAAAATATCACTGGAATTATACGCCAGTATCACGGGAATTATACGGCAATATCACATGAATTATACGCCAGTATTATGGGAATTATACGCCAGTATCACGAGAATTATACGGCAATATCACTGGAATTATACAGAAATATCACTGGAATTATACGGCAATATCACAGGAATTATACGACAGTATCACTGGAATTATATGCCAGTAACACGGGAATTATACGGCAATATCACTGGAATTATACGGCAATATCACTGGAATTATACGCCAGTATCACAGGAATTATACGGCAATATCACTGGAATTATACGCCAGTATCACAGGAATAATACAGAAATATCACTGGAATTATATTACAATATCACAGGAATTATACGCCAGTATCACTGGAATTATACGCCAGTAACACTGGTATTATACGGCAGTATCACTGAAATTATATGGCAATATCACTGGAATTATACGGCAGTATCACGGGAATTATACGGCAATATCACTGGAATTATATTGCAATATCAAAGGAATTAAACGCCAGTATCATGGGATTTATACGCCAGTATCACGAGAATTATATGGCAATATCACTGGAATTATACGCCAATATCACTGGAATTATACGCCAATATCACACGAATTATACGGCAATATCACTGGAAATATACGCCAGTAACACGGGAATTATACAGCAATATCATTGGAATTATACGGCAATATCACTGGAATTATACGCCAGTATCACGGGAATTATACGGCAATATCACTGGAATTATATGACAGTATCACGGGAATTATACGGCAATATCACTGTAATTATATGCCAGTATCATGGGATTTATACGCCAGTATCACGAGAATTATATGACAATATCACTGGAATTAAACGGCAATATCACTGGAATTATACGCCAATATCATGAGAATTATACGGCAATATCACTGGAATTATACGCCAGTAACACGGGAATTATACGGCAATATCACTGGAATTATACGGCAATATCACTGGAATTATACGCCAGTATCACGGGAATTATACGGCAATATCACCGGAATTATATGACAGTATCACGGGAATTATACGTCAATATCACTGAAATTATACGTCAATATCACTTGGAATTATTACGTCAGTTTTATGGGAATTATACGCCAGTATCACGAGAATGATAGGCAATATCACTGGAATTATACGCCAGTATCACTGGAATTATACAGCAATATCACTGGAATTATACGCCAGTATCACAGGAATTATACAGCAATATCACTGGAATTATACGGCAATGTAACTGGAATTATACGCAAGTATAACTGGAATTATACGCCAGTAACACGGGAATTATATGGCAATATCACTGGAGTTATACGGCAAAATCACTGGAATTATACGCCAGTATCACGGGAATTATACGCCAATATCATGAGAATTATACGTCAATATCACTGGAATTATACGCCAGTAACACGGGAATTACACGGCAATATCACTGGAATTATACGGCAATATCACTGGAATTATACGCCAGTATCACGGGAATTGTACGGCAATATCACTGGAATTATATGACAGTATCACGGGAATTATACGGCAATATCACTGGAATTATACGCCAGTTTTATGGGAATTATACGCCAGTATCACGAGAATTATAGGCAATATAACTGGAATTATACGCCAGTATCACTGGAATTATACGGCAATATCACTGAAATTATACGGCAGTATCACAGGAATTATACAGAAATATCACTGGAATTATACGGCAGTATCACTGGAATTATACGGCAATGTCACTGGAATTATACGCAAGTATCACTGGAATTATACGCCAGTAACACGGGAATTATATGGCAATATCACTGGAATTATACGGCAATATCACTGGAATTATACGCCAGTATCACGGGAATTATACGGCAATATCACTGGAATTATATGGCAATATCACATGAATTATACGCCAGTATTATGGGAATTATACGGCAGTATCACGAGAATTATACACCAGTATCACGGGAAGTATACGGCAAAATCACAGGAATTATACGCCAGTATCACAGGAATTATACAGCAATATCACTGGAATTATACAGCAATATCACAGGAATTATACACCAGTATCACGGGAAGTATACGGCAAAATCACAGGAATTATACGCCAGTATCACAGGAATTATACAGCAATATCACTGGAATTATACGACAATATCACAGGAATTATACACCAGTATCACTGGAATTATATGCCAGTAACACGGGAATTATATGGCAATATCACTGGAATCATACGGCGATATCACTGGAATTATACGCCAGTATCACTGGAATTATACTCCAGTAACACTGGAATTATACGGCAGTATCACTGGAATTATATGGCAATATCACTGGAATTATACGGCAATATCACAGGAATTATACGGCAGTATCATGGGATTTATACGCCAGTATCACGAGAATTATATGGCAATATCACTGGAATTATACGGCAATATCAATGGAATTATACGCCAATATCACGAGAATTATACGGCAATATCACTGGAATTATATGCCAGTATCACAGTAATTATACAGCAATATCACTGGAATTATACGGCAATATCACAGGAATTGTATGCCAGTATCACTGGAATTATATGGCAATATCACTGGAATTATACGACGGTATCACAGGAATTATACAGATATACAGTATAACTGGAATTATTCGGCAATATCACTGGAATTATACGCCAGTATCATAGGATTTATACGCCAGTATCACGAGAATTATATGGCAATATCACTGGAATTATACGCCAGCATCACTGGAATTATATGGCAATATCACTGGAATTATATGACAGTATCACGGGGATTATACGGCAATATCACTGAAATTATACGGCAATATCACTGGAATTATACGCCAGTATTATGGGAATTATATGCCAGTATCACGAGAATTATACGGAAATATCACTGGAATTATACGCCAGTATCACTGGAATTATATGGCAATATCACTGGAATTATACGCCAGTATCACTGGAATTATACGCCAGTATCACAGAAAATATACGGCAATATCACTGGATTTATACGCTATATCACTGGAATTATATGTCAGTATCACAGGAGTCATACGGCAATATCACTGGAATTATACGCCAGTATCACTGGAATTATACGACAGAACCACTGGAATTTTATGGCAATATCACAGGAATTATACGGCAATATCACGGAAATTACACGGCGATATCACTGGAATTGTACGCCAGTATCACTGGAATTATACGCCAGTATCACAGGAATTATACGCCAGTTTCACTGTGGAAATATACGCCAGTATTACAGGAATTATACGCAAGTATCACAGGAATTATATGGCAATATCACTGGAATTATACGCCAGTATCACGGGATTTATATGGCAATATCACTGGAATTATACGCCAGTATCGCAGGAGTTATACGGCAGTACCACTGGAATTTTATGGCAATATCACAGGAATTATACGGCAATATCACGGAAATTACACGCGATATCACTGGAATTGTACGCCAGTATCACTGGAATTATACGCCAGTATCACACGAATTATATGCCAGTATCACACGAATTATACATCAGTGCCACTGGATTTATACGGCAGTATCACAAGAATTATACGGCAGTATCACTGGAATTATACGGCAATATCACTGGAATTATACGCCAGTATCACAGGAATTATACGGCAGTATCATGGGATTTATACGCCAGTATCACGAGAATTATATGGCAATATCACTGGAATTATACGGCAATATCAATGGAATTATACGCCAATATCACGAGAATTATACGGCAATATCACTGGAATTATATGCCAGTATCACAGTAATTATACAGCAATATCACTGGAATTATACGGCAATATCACAGGAATTGTATGCCAGTATCACTGGAATTATATGGCAATATCACTGGAATTATACGACGGTATCACAGGAATTATACAGATATACAGTATAACTGGAATTATTCGGCAATATCACTGGAATTATACGCCAGTATCATAGGATTTATACGCCAGTATCACGAGAATTATATGGCAATATCACTGGAATTATACGCCAGCATCACTGGAATTATATGGCAATATCACTGGAATTATATGACAGTATCACGGGGATTATACGGCAATATCACTGAAATTATACGGCAATATCACTGGAATTATACGCCAGTATTATGGGAATTATATGCCAGTATCACGAGAATTATACGGAAATATCACTGGAATTATACGCCAGTATCACTGGAATTATATGGCAATATCACTGGAATTATACGCCAGTATCACTGGAATTATACGCCAGTATCACAGGAAATATACGGCAATATCACTGGATTTATACGGCTATATCACTGGAATTATATGTCAGTATCACAGGAGTCATACGGCAATATCACTGGAATTATACGCCAGTATCACTGGAATTATACGACAGAACCACTGGAATTTTATGGCAATATCACAGGAATTATACGGCAATATCACGGAAATTACACGGCGATATCACTGGAATTGTACGCCAGTATCACTGGAATTATACGCCAGTATCACAGGAATTATACGCCAGTTTCACTGTGGAAATATACGCCCGTATTACAGGAATTATACGCAAGTATCACAGGAATTATATGGCAATATCACTGGAATTATACGCCAGTATCACAGGATTTATATGGCAATATCACTGGAATTATACGCCAGTATCGCAGGAGTTATACGGCAGTACCACTGGAATTTTATGGCAATATCACAGGAATTATACGGCAATATCACGGAAATTACACGGCGATATCACTGGAATTGTACGCCAGTATCACTGGAATTATACGCCAGTATCACACGAATTATATGCCAGTATCACAGGAATTATACATCAGTGCCACTGGATTTATACGGCAGTATCACAAGAATTATACTGCAATATCACTGGAATTATACGGCAATATCACTGGAATTATACGCCAGTATCACAGGAATTATACGGCAATATCACTGAAATTATACGGCTATATCACTGGAATTATACACCAGTATCATGGGAATTATACGGCAATATCACTGGAATTATACCCCAGTGTCACTGGAATTATACGGCAGTACCACTGGAATTTTATGGCAATATCACTGGAATTATACGCCGGTATCATGGGAATTATACGGCAATATCACGGGAATTACACGGCAATATCACTGGAATTGTACGCCAGTATCACAGAAATTATATGGAAATATCACTGGAATTATACTGCAATATCACTGGAATTATACGCCAGTATCACAGGAATTATACGCCAGTATCACAAGAATTATACGGCAATATCACAGGAATTATACGCCAGTATCATGGGAATTATACGCCAGTATCACAGGAATTATACGGCAATATCACTGGAATTATACGACAGTAACACTGGATATATGGCAGCAGAGGACACCACCACTGTGACTGGTCACTGGACTGATGCTGCACAAGACACTTTCCCTGTACTGATGAAGGACAACACAGCACCACTGAAAGGGACTTATACAGCTACACTGGATATTAGAGATGAGCGCCGGAAATTTTTCGGGTTTTGTGTTTTGGTTTTGGGTTCGGTTCCGCGGCCGTGTTTTGGGTTCGACCGCGTTTTGGCAAAACCTCACCGAATTTTTTTTGTCGGATTCGGGTGTGTTTTGGATTCGGGTGTTTTTTTAAAAAAACCCTAAAAAACAGCTTAAATCATAGAATTTGGGGGTAATTTTGATCCCAAAGTATTATTAACCTCAAAAAACATAATTTACACTCATTTTCAGCCTATTCTGAACACATCACACCTCACAATATTATTTTTAGTCCTAAAATTTGCACCGAGGTCGCTGTGTGAGTAAGATAAGCGACCCTAGTGGCCGACACAAACACCGGGCCCATCTAGGAGTGGCACTGCAGTGTCACGCAGGATGGCCCTTCCAAAAAACCCTCCCCAAACAGCACATGACGCAAAGAAAAAAAGAGGCGCAATGAGGTAGCTGACTGTGTGAGTAAGATTAGCGACCCTAGTGGCCGACACAAACACCGGGCACATCTAGGAGTGGCACTGCAGTGTCACGCAGGATGTCCCTTCCAAAAAACCCTCCCCAAACAGCACATGACGCAAAGAAAAAAAGAGGCGCAATGAGGTAGCTGTGTGAGTAAGATTAGCGACCCTAGTGGCCGACACAAACACCGGGCCCATCTAGGAGTGGCACTGCAGTGTCACGCAGGATGTCCCTTCCAAAAAACCCTCCCCAATCAGCACATGATGCAAAGAAAAAGAAAAGAAAAAAGAGGTGCAAGATGGAATTATCCTTGGGCCCTCCCACCCACCCTTATGTTGTATAAACAAAACAGGACATGCACACTTTAACCAACCCATCATTTCAGTGACAGGGTCTGCCACACGACTGTGACTGATATGACGGGTTGGTTTGGACCCCCCCCAAAAAAGAAGCAATTAATCTCTCCTTGCACAAACTGGCTCTACAGAGGCAAGATGTCCACCTCATCTTCACCCTCCGATATATCACCGTGTACATCCCCCTCCTCACAGATTATCAATTCGTCCCCACTGGAATCCACCATCTCAGCTCCCTGTGTACTTTGTGGAGGCAATTGCTGCTGGTCAATGTCTCCGCGGAGGAATTGATTATAATTCATTTTAATGAACATCATCTTCTCCACATTTTCTGGATGTAACCTCGTACGCCGATTGCTGACAAGGTGAGCGGCGGCACTAAACACTCTTTCGGAGTACACACTTGTGGGAGGGCAACTTAGGTAGAATAAAGCCAGTTTGTGCAAGGGCCTCCAAATTGCCTCTTTTTCCTGCCAGTATAAGTACGGACTGTGTGACGTGCCTACTTGGATGCGGTCACTCATATAATCCTCCACCATTCTATCAATGTTGAGAGAATCATATGCAGTGACAGTAGACGACATGTCCGTAATCGTTGTCAGGTCCTTCAGTCCGGACCAGATGTCAGCATCAGCAGTCGCTCCAGACTGCCCTGCATCACCGCCAGCGGGTGGGCTCGGAATTCTGAGCCTTTTCCTCGCACCCCCAGTTGCGGGAGAATGTGAAGGAGGAGATGTTGACAGGTCGCGTTCCGCTTGACTTGACAATTTTGTCACCAGCAGGTCTTTCAACCCCAGCAGACCTGTGTCTGCCGGAAAGAGAGATCCAAGGTAGGCTTTAAATCTAGGATCGAGCACGGTGGCCAAAATGTAGTGCTCTGATTTCAACAGATTGACCACCCGTGAATCCTTGTTAAGCGAATTAAGGGCTGCATCCACAAGTCCCACATGCCTAGCGGAATCGCTCCGTGTTAGCTCCTCCTTCAATGCCTCCAGCTTCTTCTGCAAAAGCCTGATGAGGGGAATGACCTGACTCAGGCTGGCAGTGTCTGAACTGACTTCACGTGTGGCAAGTTCAAAGGGCATCAGAACCTTGCACAACGTTGAAATCATTCTCCACTGCACTTGAGACAGGTGCATTCCACCTACTATATCGTGCTCAATTGTATAGGCTTGAATGGCCTTTTGCTGCTCCTCCAACCTCTGAAGCATATAGAGGGTTGAATTCCACCTCGTTACCACTTCTTGCTTCAGATGATGGCAGGGCAGGTTCAGTAGTTTTTGGTGGTGCTCCAGTTTTCTGTACGTGGTGCCTGTACGCCGAAAGTGTCCCGCAATTTTTCTGGCCACCGACAGCATCTCTTGCACGCCCCTGTCGTTTTTAAAAAAATTCTGCACCACCAAATTCAAGGTATGTGCAAAACATGGGACGTGCTGGAATTGGCCCAGATTTAATGCACACACAATATTGCTGGCGTTGTCCGATGCCACAAATCCACAGGAGAGTCCAATTGGGGTAAGCCATTCCGCGATGATCTTCCTCAGTTGCCGTAAGAGGTTTTCAGCTGTGTGCGTATTCTGGAAAGCGGTGATACAAAGCGTAGCCTGCCTAGGAAAGAGTTGGCGTTTGCGAGATGCTGCTACTGGTGCCGCCGCTGCTGTTCTTGCGGCGGGAGTCCATACATCTACCCAGTGGGCTGTCACAGTCATATAGTCCTGACCCTGCCCTGCTCCACTTGTCCACATGTCCGTGGTTAAGTGGACATTGGGTACAGCTGCATTTTTTAGGACACTGGTGACTCTTTTTCTGAGGTCTGTGTACATTTTCGGTATCGCCTGCCTAGAGAAATGGAACCTAGATGGTATTTGGTACCGGGGACACAGTACCTCCAACAAGTCTCTAGTTGGCTCTGCAGTAATGATGGATACCGGAACCACGTTTCTCACCACCCAGGATGCCAAGGCCTCAGTTATCCGCTTTGCAGTAGGATGACTGCTGTGATATTTCATCTTCCTCGCAAAGGACTGTTGAACAGTCAATTGCTTACTGGAAGTAGTACAAGTGGGCTTACGACTTCCCCTCTGGGATGACCATCGACTCCCAGCGGCAACAACAGCAGCGCCAGCAGCAGTAGGCGTTACACGCAAGGATGCATCGGAGGAATCCCAGGCAGGAGAGGACTCGTCAGACTTGCCAGTGACATGGCCTGCAGGACTATTGGCATTCCTGGGGAAGGAGGAAATTGACACTGAGGGAGTTGGTGGGGTGGTTTGCGTGAGCTTGGTTACAAGAGGAAGGGATTTACTGGTCAGTGGACTGCTTCCGCTGTCACCCAAAGTTTTTGAACTTGTCACTGACTTATTATGAATGCGCTGCAGGTGACGTATAAGGGAGGATGTTCCGAGGTGGTTAACGTCCTTACCCCTACTTATTACAGCTTGACAAAGGGAACACACGGCTTGACACCTGTTGTCCGCATTTCTGGTGAAATACCTCCACACCGAAGAGCTGATTTTTTTGGTATTTTCACCTGGCATGTCAACGGCCATATTCCTCCCACGGACAACAGGTGTCTCCCCGGGTGCCTGACTTAAACAAACCACCTCACCATCAGAATCCTCCTGGTCAATTTCCTCCCCAGCGCCAGCAACACCCATATCCTCCTCATCCTGGTGTACTTCAACACTGACATCTTCAATCTGACTATCAGGAACTGGACTGCGGGTGCTCCTTCCAGCACTTGCAGGGGGCATGCAAATAGTGGAAGGCGCATGCTCTTCACGTCCAGTGTTGGGAAGGTCAGGCATCGCAAACGACACAATTGGACTCTCCTTGTGGATTTGGGATTTCAAAGAACGCACAGTTCTTTGCGGTGCTTTTGCCAGCTTGAGTCTTTTCAGTTTTCTAGCGAGAGGCTGAGTGCTTCCATCCTCATGTGAAGCTGAACCACTAGCCATGAACATAGGCCAGGGCCTCAGCCGTTCCTTGCCACTCCGTGTGGTAAATGGCATATTGGCAAGTTTACGCTTCTCCTCCGACAATTTTATTTTAGGTTTTGGAGTCCTTTTTTTTCTGATATTTGGTGTTTTGGATTTGACATGCTCTGTACTATGACATTGGGCATCGGCCTTGGCAGACGACGTTGCTGGCATTTCATCGTCTCGGCCATGACTAGTGGCAGCAGCTTCAGCACGAGGTGGAAGTGGATCTTGATCTTTCCCTAATTTTGGAACCTCAACTTTTTTGTTCTCCATATTTTATAGGCAGAACTAAAAGGCACCTCAGGTAAACAATGGAGATGGATGGATTGGATACTAGTATACAATTATGGACGGACTGCCACGGTTAGGTGGTATAAAAAAACCACGGTTAGGTGGTATATATTATAATAATAATACAATTATGGATGGACGGACTGCCTGCCGACTGCCGACACAGAGGTAGCCACAGCCGTGAACTACCGCACTGTACACTGGTTGATAAAGAGATAGTAGTATACTCGTAACAACTAGTATGACACTATGACGACGGTATAAAGAATGAAAAAAAAACCACGGTTAGGTGGTATATATTATAATAATAATACAATTATGGATGGACGGACTGCCTGCCGACTGCCGACACAGAGGTAGCCACAGCCGTGAACTACCGCACTGTACACTGGTTGATAAAGAGATAGTAGTATACTCGTAACAACTAGTATGACACTATGACGACGGTATAAAGAATGAAAAAAAAACCACGGTTAGGTGGTATATATTATAATAATAATACAATTATGGATGGACGGACTGCCTGCCGACTGCCGACACAGAGGTAGCCACAGCCGTGAACTACCGCACTGTACACTGGTTGATAAAGAGATAGTAGTATACTCGTAACAACTAGTATGACACTATGACGACGGTATAAAGAATGAAAAAAAAACCACGGTTAGGTGGTATATATTATAATAATAATACAATTATGGATGGACGGACTGCCTGCCGACTGCCGACACAGAGGTAGCCACAGCCGTGAACTACCGCACTGTACACTGGTTGATAAAGAGATAGTAGTATACTCGTAACAACTAGTATGACACTATGACGACGGTATAAAGAATGAAAAAAAAACCACGGTTAGGTGGTATATATTATAATAATAATACAATTATGGATGGACGGACTGCCTGCCGACTGCCGACACAGAGGTAGCCACAGCCGTGAACTACCGCACTGTACACTGGTTGATAAAGAGATAGTAGTATACTCGTAACAACTAGTATGACACTATGACGGTATAAAGAATGAAAAAAAAACCACGGTTAGGTGGTATATATTATAATAATAATACAATTATGGATGGACGGACTGCCTGCCGACTGCCGACACAGAGGTAGCCACAGCCGTGAACTACCGCACTGTACACTGGTTGATAAAGAGATAGTAGTATACTCGTAACAATTAGGATGACACTATGACGGTATAAAGAATGAAAAAAAAACCACGGTTAGGTGGTAGGTATATAATAATAAATAATACAATTCTGGTCGGACGGACTGCCTGCCGTGTGCCGACACAGAGGTAGCCACAGCCGTGAACTACCGCACTGTACACTGGTTGATAAAGAGATAGTAGTATACTCGTAACAATTAGGATGACACTATGACGGTATAAAGAATGAAAAAAAAACCACGGTTAGGTGGTAGGTATATAATAATAAATAATACAATTCTGGTCGGACGGACTGCCTGCCGTGTGCCGACACAGAGGTAGCCACAGCCGTGAACTACCGCACTGTACACTGGTTGATAAAGAGATAGTAGTATACTCGTAACAATTAGGATGACACTATGACGGTATAAAGAATGAAAAAAAAACCACGGTTAGGTGGTAGGTATATAATAATAAATAATACAATTCTGGTCGGACGGACTGCCTGCCGTGTGCCGACACAGAGGTAGCCACAGCCGTGAACTACCGCACTGTACACTGGTTGATAAAGAGATAGTAGTATACTCGTAACAATTAGGATGACACTATGACGGTATAAAGAATGAAAAAAAAACCACGGTTAGGTGGTAGGTATATAATAATAAATAATACAATTCTGGTCGGACGGACTGCCTGCCGTGTGCCGACACAGAGGTAGCCACAGCCGTGAACTACCGCACTGTACACTGGTTGATAAAGAGATAGTAGTATACTCGTAACAATTAGGATGACACTATGACGGTATAAAGAATGAAAAAAAAACCACGGTTAGGTGGTAGGTATATAATAATAAATAATACAATTCTGGTCGGACGGACTGCCTGCCGTGTGCCGACACAGAGGTAGCCACAGCCGTGAACTACCGCACTGTACACTGGTTGATAAAGAGATAGTAGTATACTCGTAACAATTAGGATGACACTATGACGGTATAAAGAATGAAAAAAAAACCACGGTTAGGTGGTAGGTATATAATAATAAATAATACAATTCTGGTCGGACGGACTGCCTGCCGTGTGCCGACACAGAGGTAGCCACAGCCGTGAACTACCGCACTGTACACTGGTTGATAAAGAGATAGTAGTATACTCGTAACAATTAGGATGACACTATGACGGTATAAAGAATGAAAAAAAAACCACGGTTAGGTGGTAGGTATATAATAATAAATAATACAATTCTGGTCGGACGGACTGCCTGCCGTGTGCCGACACAGAGGTAGCCACAGCCGTGAACTACCGCACTGTACTGTGTCTGCTGCTAATATAGACTGGTTGATATTTAAAGAGATATTAGTAGTATACAACAATACTATACTGGTGGTCAGGCACTGGTCACCACTCCTGCAGCAAAAGTGTGCACTGTTAATTAATATAATTGTACTCCTGGCTCCTGCTAACAACCTGCAGTGCTCCCCAGTCTCCCCCACAATTAATTATAAGCTTTTAATTTATACATTGATGACTGTGCAGCACACTGGGCTGAGCTGAGTGCACACAGACTGAGTCACACTGTGTGACTGACTGTGCTGTGTATCGTTTTTTTTTTCAGGCAGAGAACGGATATAGCAGAGAGAAGTGAACGGATATATTATATTAAATAAAAGTTAACTAGCAACTGCACTGGTCACTGACTGTGGTAAACTAACTCTGTCTGCGACTCTGCACAATCTCTCTCTATCTAATCTATCTATCTCTATTCTAATGGAGAGGACGCCAGACACGTCCTCTCCCTATCAATCTCAATGCACGAGTGAAAATGGCGGCGACGCGCGGCTCCTTATATAGAATCCGAGTCTCGCGATAGAATCCGAGCCTCGCGAGAATCCGACAGCGTCATGATGACGTTCGGGCGCGCTCGGGTTAACCGAGCAAGGCGGGAAGATCCGAGTCGCTCGGACCCGTGGAAAAAAAAGTGAAGTTCGTGCGGGTTCGGATTCAAAGAAACCGAACCCGCTCATCTCTACTGGATATATGGCAGCAGAGGACACCAACACTGTGACTGGCTAGACTGATGCAGCATAAGACACTGACTACACTGGACTGAGCAGCTCAAGACCGCACTGCAATCGCCACCCCACTTTCCCACCCACACAGACACTGAGGACGGAGACACGTCCTCTCTCTACACTCTCCGAGACTGGAGTGAAAATGGCGGCGACGCGCGGGTCCTTATATGGAATCCAAACCCTGTGAGAATCCGACAGCGGGATGATGACATTTTGACTCGTTCTGGTTTCCGAGTGAGACGGGAAAACCCGAGCCTGACTCTGATCCAGACTCAGATAGGGAGGTTCGGTAGGGTTCGGATCTCAGGGATCAGAACCCGCTCATCTCTACTATAAACTGCTTATTTTATATTCCATATAGGACACCACATTTGAGCGCTGCAGGAAGAGGCACCAGGGGCCTGCCCTACATCACAGATCAGTGATGTCATTGCGCATGTGCGGGGCATACAGCGCAAGACACAAGTGCCCATCACAAAGAAAACCAATATACAAAGCAAAGAATACAGTGCTAGAACAGATATATAATTAATAATATTTAAAGGATGCGGAAATGCACATACTAAATAGCTAAAAATGCATAGACTATAACAAAATAAAGGACACACACACAAAAAATACGGATGGATTTGAATTTCTGGAAAACCGCTACACAGGTGTGTTGTACTTTGCTCCATTGGGGACCATGTGATGTCCTGTGTTACCTACCTACATACATGACTGGCTGGTGCACTGTATGCTCTGTGCAATCTCCGCTGCTTGTCTGTGTAACTGTGAGTACGGCTGTGCAATACCCGTACACCACAATAATCTTCAGCTCCTAGTAATGTCTGTCCAGCTGGTGTGTCTGAATGGTATATTTTGATACACAAGCAGTGAGGGAGCTTTTAATGGGGTTAAGTCATCACTGGGGCAGCATTCGATACCATGCACTGATCTGGCATGACTGCAATGATAATTTGCCCTTTAACCCCCTTTCACGTGGCAAAAATAACCTGGTCGACACGGGCCACTGTGCGATGTGAAAGGGGCTCTGGAGAATTCCTGGATTATAAGAAGGGTTATTGCTGGGTGAATACTGGGTCAGTGGCAGTGTGAACTAGAGATGTGCACTTGAAATTTTTCGGGTTTTGTGTTTTGGTTCTTGGGTTCGGTTCCGCGGCCGTGTTTTGGGTTCGACCGCGTTTTGGCAAAACCTCACCGAATTTTTTTTGTCGGATTCGGGTGTGTTTTGGATTCGAGTGTTTTTTTAAAAAAACACTAAAAAACAGCTTAAATCATAGAATTTGGGGGTCATTTTGATCCCAAAGTATTATTAACCTCAAAAACCATAATTTCCACTCATTTTCAGTCTATTCTGAATACCTCACACCTCACAATATTATTTTTAGTCATAAAATTTGCACCTAGGTCGCTGGATGACTAAGCTAAGCGACCCTAGTGGTCTACACAAACACCGTGCCCATCTAGGAGTGGCACTGCAGTGTCACGCAGGATGGCCCTTCCAAAAAACACTCCCCAAACAGCACATGACGCAAAGAAAAAAAGAGGCGCAATGAGGTAGCTGTGTGAGTAAGATAAGCGACCCTAGTGGCCGACACAAACACCGTGCCCATCTAGGAGTGGCACTGCAGTGTCACGCAGGATGGCCCTTCCAAAAAACCCTCCCCAAACAGCACATGACGCAAAGAAAAAAAGAGGCGCAATGAGGTAGCTGTGTGAGTAAGATAAGCGACCCTAGTGGCCGACACAAACACCGTGC